>NW_007011652.1:52751-88359 GCF_000164805.1 Carlito syrichta
AAAAAAAAAAAAAAAAATCAGGGAATATATGTTACTTTTCTAATTCAGACTTTTAAGAATAAATTTTGTAACTCAGACTCGTAAGAATGATATACATGGAAAAAAGCATTTCTCTTAGGGCTGACAGATGCTGGAATTTATTACTTTATATAATTCTGTCCTGTTTAAATATTTATGAAGAGCCTGATTAGTCCTACAACTGAGCATTGGACTTGCAAAGACACACCCACATAGGCCCTGGGCTGGGCGGCCAGGCGTGGAGTAGGAGTGTTTCCCAAGACCTCTGCTGGGGGGCAGCCCCACCACAAGGACGCCACCCCCAGCCATGCGTTCCCTCCCCACCATACCTGCAGCTGCCTGAGGAGCTTGGGGATCTGTCTGCAGTTCAGCTTCTGGCAGGCCTGCTTGTAGGCGCCGATGACCTCATCCACCGTCACGTTCTGGGCTGCAGGCACAGGGGACCCGGGCCTGTGACCCTCCACACTCTGGGCCCCTCACAGGCTCACCTCTTGCCCCAAGGCCTCAGCCAGCACTCACCTCCTCAAGCCCCCCACCTCCAAAAACAGACAGACTGAGCCCCACTCTCCCTCTGAGGCCCCCACAAGCCACCACTCTTCTAGGGACAGCACCAAGGCCCCCTGTCCACTGCCAGCACTGCTCTCCACACCTCCTGGTGGCTCTCTGTGCACCCGCACACAAATCTGCACAACTAACAGCTCACAGTCCTTCTACTCATCAGCTGTTGCCCCACTGGAGCCCAGGACAGGATCGCGGCTGTCTTGGTCACCACCATGTCCCCAGCATAGTCCAGCACAGGGCCAGGCTGAGACCAGATGTTCCACTTGCTAATTGTTTTGTTTTTGGATGCAAACACAGCCTCACTTCAACCCTATGAGGAAACAACACTCAGAGAGATAAGAACCCTGCTGGAGGTTTCTGGAGCTGGGATTTGAGTTCGCCTCTTGACACCAATGCCACAAGCCTCTCAGACGCCCCGCTCCCCAGATATTCTCTCAATGGCTAAACACTCCCCGACAGCCACGCAGGGCTGGGGACACAGAAGCAGTGAGAAAAGACAGGCCCAGCCTGGTGCCCGCAGGGTAATGGGCGGTGGCTCCCGGATGAATGGAGGCTGCCCAACCCACCAGCTGCATAGTCCCGTCCCGGGAGGCCCGTGGCCGTCACCTCAAGGAGGGCAAGGCCTGGTTTTCCATCTGCACGAATGTGCATTTCTGGATAGCTCATTAAAAAATGGAATTAAACACTAGGTGGCCTTTTGTGGCTGACATCTCTCACTGGGCATAATGACTCTGAGTTTCCGTCCCTTTATACTGCTGAGTAGTGATTAGAGGACAGGCCGCGTTTTGTTGATCCATTCACCAGCTGACAGACACGTGTGCTGTTTCCAGTTTTGGGCTGTTAGAGCTTGGATCTACCCCAAGGTGAGCAGGGAGGAGGGGAGGGCTGGGCTGGCTGTTGGAAAGATCTCCAGGGAGCAGAGTGAGGTGGCCACGGTGGTGACCGACGGGCAGGGAATGTGAGGAACAGGGCTTGCTGGCAGCCCTTCTGGAGCACGCTTACCCCACTGTCATTCCCCTGCCCCTGGGGGGCCAGCAGGAGCCCCAAGGAAGCTTCCAGGAACCATCTCCACGTGGGTGCCTCTTCCAGTCTCCTGCCGGGCCAGGGGCCAAGGAAGAAGAGCAGCCTCCCAGGGCCCAGGCGGCAGGCACCCGGTAGGTCTAACATCTGCTCCCAAACACCTCTCTCACCACAGTGCTAGGGCAGGTCAGCAGCCAGAGAAAGACGCCAAAGTTCAGGCCCATAGCAGCCTAAACACGTGGATCTGGCAGGAACTGGGAAGCTAAGCAAGGTCAGGTGCAGTTAGTACTTGGATGGGAGAAAGATGCTGAGGAGGCCAGCTGACAGCCTCCCCAGTGGTCAGGCCTGGTCCTGGCAGAGGAGCTGGGGTAGGAGTAGCGTTCCAGGAGTCAGGGGCCCCTTGTGTGGGCAGAGAAAGAGCTCACTGGCAAAGGCCCAGCCACTTGGTGGTCCCAGGAGTGGGAGACAGAGATGGCTCTGCCTGGGAAGGCAACCCTTGGGCCCAGAGCAGCTGCCTCCAGGAGTCCAGCCAAGCCATGTATGCCCTGGTCTTAAGGAACTGGGGTCTGTGAACTTCCAGGGAAAAAATGATCTCTTTATTTTTGCCAACTGAACTGAAAGTTAGCATTTCCTTCTTATTAACATAGGCCAAGAACAGAAAAAATAAACAGTGTTTAGCAGACCCTGCGACTCTCATCAAAGGACGTGACAGCTGTTTTCACATAAGTTACTGTGGATTTTGAATACTCAACACTGCTCTGAAAAAACAGCAGTCATTAGAACAGCCGCTATATCCTGTTACCTCACAGTCAATGAGGAAGAGCTTCACTAACTGGGTTTTAACTGGCATCCTTTGTAATCCTATTTTATTTTTTGCCTTTAAAAATCATTCTGGCTGGGTACAGTAGCTCATGCCTGTAACCCAAGTACTTTAGGAGGCTGAAGCGAGAGGGTTCCTTGAGCCCAGGAATTTGAGACAAGCCTGCAAAGCAAGACCTCATCTCTACAAAAATATACTAAAAATTAGTGGGGCATGGTGGTGGGGCACACCTGTAGTCCCAGCTACCTGGGAGGCAGAGGCAGCAGGATCGCCTGAGCCCAGGAGGTTGAGGCTGCAGTGAGCTGTGATTGTAAGCAAAACTCTCGTGCTAGTCAGCAGTGAGAATACACCTATGAAAAGCCACTGCTGCTCCAGCCTCAGCAACAGAGTGAGACCCCAACTCAGAAAAAAAGTCACCATTCTGAGAAGGGACCCGCAGGATCTACTTGATGCCAAGGGGAGAGAAGAGCTGCATTAGATGGACATTTGCTTCCTACAGAAAGAGCCCCCAGGCCCGGGCTAGGGTGGCCTGGTCCCATCAGATGGGATGCAGCAAGGACTGGTCACACGAGGGCTGCTATCATCACCAGAAGCCCTCAGTGTCTTGGATAGTCTATGGGAAACAAAAACTCATAAGCAACCTCTCAAACAGCTATCAGTCCTTTAAGTGTTCACCTCTTCCAGGAAGCCTCCCCTGACTGCCCAGGCTGGGTGAGGCTCCCTCTGGTTCCTGCAGCCCTGTTCACTGGGTTGCCACTGTCTGGGGATGGGTCTGTCTCCCCCACGGGATTGTGAGTTCAGGAGGCAAAGCCTAAGCTGTCTCAGTCACCATCGTGTGCCCGGCATGACCCAGCACAGCTCAGACTTACAGTGGGTATTAAAACCTCTGTGCTCCATGAATGGGTGGTAGGTGGAGGAGGGGAGGCCCTAGAAGAGAAGGAGGGCATGTGTCACCCCAGGGCCTTGTTCCCCCTGTCCAGCCCATCTTCCTTGAACTGGGCCTTAGTTTCTCCAACTTCAAAATGAAAGCAATAATCATCCCTGAGGTTTCTAATGATTAGTGTCTATGGGTATGGGTGTGCCGGGGCCAGAGACAGGTTTTAGCAAGTTCACTTTTTAAAATTTCTGTTTATTTAAGCGACAGGGTCTCACTACGTTACCCAGGCGGGAGTGCAGCAGCTTTTTACAGGTGTGACCCACTACTGATCAGCACAGGAGTTCTGACCTGCTCCATTTCCAACTGGGCTGGTTCACCTCTCCTTAGGCAACTTGGTGGGCCCACACTCCCAGGAGGTCACTATACTGATGCTGAGCTTAATGCACACACCCAACAGGCACAGTGCACATCCTGGGCTCAACTGATCCTCCTGCCTCAGTCTCTCAAGTAGCTGGGACTACAGGCGTGTGCCATCATGCCCAGCAAGTTCACTTTTCCAGCCCAAATCCCAAGTTTCTGAGAAGGAACAAGTAAACAAGCCTGACCAAATGGTCCAAGTTCATACAGCAAAGAAGACCCTTAAAAACTGCCACAGTTATTTTCAAACAAGAACTGGCTGGGATAAGGAGGAGGAGGTCTCACCTTATCAGGTATTTTAAAACTATATTAATGAAAGCCAGGTGCAGTGGCATGCACCTGTAATTCCAGCTATTCAGGAGCCCGGGAGTTCAAGGTCAGCCTAGGCAACATAGCAAGACCCTATCTCTTAAAAAAAAAACAACAACACAAAAGACTACACTAATGAAAGCAGTGGTAATAGAATAGACGGTTCAGATTAAAGAACAGAAAGATGAATCCAAAAGCAGACAAGTTTTTCTACGAGAACTGGATGCTGATTAAAGTTGGTAGGTTATATCGCTAGGAAAAAAACCAGCAAAATACTAGCTACTCTGAGACAGCCAGAGCTGACCATGTGGGAGGTGGGTGGCAAAATGAGATCCCTTCCTCATACCACATTTCAAAATGTATTTCGATGAATTAAACAGTTAAATATAAAGGCAAATGAAAGTTTAAAGTTGAAGAAAGCACAGATGAATAATTAAGTAACTTTGATATGGTAAAGACTATCTGAGCATGAAGGTTCAAAGACAGAACAGACTTAGCCATATGAAAGTTAAAATTCAGCCAGGCTTGGTGGCTCAGTCTGTAATCCCGCACCTTTGGGAGGCTGAGGTGAGTGGATTGCCTGAGCCCACGGGTTCGAGACCCGCCTGGACAGCGAGACCTCATCTCTACAATAAATAAAAAAATCAGCCGGGCGTGGTAGCGCATGCCTGTAATTCCGGCTATTCGGAAGGCTGAGGCGGAAGGATAGCCGGAGCCCAGCAGGTCGAGGCTGTGGTGGCCGGGAGCAGCCACTGCACTCCGGTCTGGGGGACAGAGTGAGACTCCAACTCAAAAAAAAAAAAAGAAAGTTAAAATTCGGTAAAGATTTGTTGTAACTAAAAGGGAAACCAAAATTGGAGGAGCAACCAGAAGCATAAGAAGAATTCGCCAGCCACAGAGCAGCCGGGACCTCAGGATTAGTCCTCCTGGCATCAATTTTCCCACAATGTCCCCAAGGCCTGACGTCATCAGTGAAGATATAGGAGAGAGTGTTGGGTGGCTCGGGAATGATTTAATATTAATAATTACATATTTATTTTATTTATGTATGAAGAAAAAAGAACCTGCACACACACATCAACTGAGATTTTTAAAAAAGAACTAGCAAACCCAAACGAAGAGTTTAACAAACACGACTGCTTAGAAATGAGACTAAATGTATTTAAATTAAAAAGAGCAATGTAAGATGAACTGGGAAGGTAAGAGTGAGCAGGCGGGTAGAGGTACCACACAGCACTTACGAGGTACTCACGCAGGGTCAGCACCCTCCCAAGCATGGCACATACCAACATGAAGTGAGTACCATCAACATCTCCACTTTAGGGGGGGGAACTGAGACACACAGCAGTAGTCCCACGGCTTGCCCAAGGCCGCATGGTGAACAGCCTGCACAGTAGGGAGCTGGGCCCTTAGACACGTCTGTTCATTCATGACGTTGAGGCACAAGACCAAGGCTCGTGAAGCCGGGACGGGGGAAAAGGCGCCTCAGAGCCCGTGGCGAGGCCCTCCAGGTCCGGGTCGTCCCACTACCCAGTCATCTCATGACCTGACCCTAACCCACAGGCCGTCACCACAGCCTCAGCAGCACCAGCAGGGAGCAAGGAAACGCTTGCTCACTGCCCAGCAGTGAGGGGCCGAGCCAGGGCAGGCAGCACAGCACCCCCAGGTGCCAGCCATGTGCACTGCGGACGGCTCTAACCTGCCAGCATAGCTCGACCTCAAGCGTGGGGGAGACCCAGGCAGCTGAGAAGGGAGAAAGCAGCAGCATGAGACGGTGTGAAGAGTGTGGGGTGACGCCCGCTGCCGCACGGCAGGGACCTGGAGCACCAGGCAGGAGCATGTGGCAGGTGTGACTGCAGAAACAGCTCTGAGCCACTAGACAATGCCCGTCACAGCCCAGAAGACCCCATGACATGCGTGGAAAAGGTCACGTGATGCCTAAGGTCCTGTTAAGCAGGCAGGAAGCAGTGATCTTTGAGGCTGGGGTCTCACAAAGAGATGGGTTCCCAGGATCCAAGGGGACACAGACATAGGACCCTCACTCCCCACACAGGGCCAGACACATCGGCAGCACCGCACCCCTCTGAGCACCCTGCCAGGATAAATCCCTGGTCTACAGCTGGGCAAGGGGAGCCAGGCAGCCAGACGGCTGCTCCTAGGAGGGGGAGGAGGGAGCCCACCAAGAACCCCTCAGGGCGGTATGCTGCCAGGGAAGCTAGGGCGGTGATGAGGGGATCAGCTGGAGCTCCGGGCTGGGTCCAAAGCACAGTGCTGTGTGGTGGTTATGGCATGGCTGTGGCTCAGGGGACCGGGACAGGGATTGTTGCCACCTCGCTCATACGTTCTGTGACCTAGGGTGGACTTCACAGCATTTCAGAGGCCATACCTGAAATATGGGGTCTCGATAAGTGGCTAAGCCACATGGCCTGGGGCTGAACCCTGGTTTCAACTCAAACCCTGACTGAGCAGAGTGATTTCACCTCGGTGCCTCAACTGCTTTATCCCTAAAATGGGCTGAGTGTAGCTAATGTGGTAGGCAAGGGAGCCTCCCTTGGCCCAGGGCACATATATACAGGCACCCACTGCTATCGGTGATCACACTCCTGTGTGTCTTCTCCCAGTGAACAAAGGCCATGCATGCATGTACAAGCTGGGCATGTGGTGCGTGTGGATCTGAAGCTCCAACCAGAGCAGGGGCTGGAATTCCGGTGGTGGTTGGGGGGGCTGGTGCGTGTGAGACAGGAAGAGTGTGTGCTTGCACATGCACATGCATTCAAAAGCGTGTGTTGGGGACGGGTCCGCAGGGGCTTGGAACAAGGCCCGCATTCCAACTCTTGGCCTGCCAAGGCTGTGACAAATGATCGCAGCAACCTCTGTCCCTCTTTGAGAGGGACACCTGTGGGGTCTCAGGAGATAGGAAATGTGACAGCACATGAAGTAGCTGGTACTAACAGCACAGTGCCAGCCAGTCAGCAGGAGTCACAGCTGGAGAAAAAGATGATGCTGATGCTGGTGTGGTGGCCACTTCCAGGGACCGGGAATTCTGTATAAAGCACTAGGCCGAGTACTTTCCATGCGCAGTTCCCAGTAGCCAGTGCAGCCACCCCAGGAGACGCCAGGACTATACCTCCATTGTATAAGGGGAAACCAGCTCAGAGAGGGCAAAACATTTGCCCAAGTCACAGAGCAGGAAGTAGCAAGACGAACACACGCCCAGACCTGTCGTGCTCTGAAACCAGAGCTCAGAGCACAGTTTTTCTCAGCTACCCTGACTGCCTGAGGGGGCGGCAAGGCTGGAGCAGAGATGGGGTGTGGGGAGCCCTGGCCCTGGGTGGGACAGTGCAAGGTGGGCACTCTGGGGAGAGGCACTGCTATGTGCCAGTGGGTGGCAGGACCTTGTAGTGGGCCGGTTCCCAGGGACAGGGTGAGGGGCAAACAGAGCCTGCCCACTCCTGCCGCTGTGGCCTTCACAAAGGAATTCAGAGAAACCTGATGCCGGGCATCAGATGACAGGCAGAGATGTCTGTCTGGCGTGCACACAGGTGCAATGGTACCCACGAGACACACAAGGACAGGCTGGGCACCAGGGGACAGCAATGACTCGGGCCATCCTGCCAGGCTAGAGCTGGTGGGGGAGACAGACACAGTCACCCGTGGGGGTCAAAACACCAGGAGGCAACACTGGGACGGGGGTGGGGCGCAGCTCTCAGAGGAGGGATGGGGAGGGAGGGAGAGTGTCTGGACAAGCCCAGAGGCAGGAGTATTTGGGCCTAGGCCCTAACAGCATGCTGACCTCAAGCTGGAGACCTTCTCATGCCACGGGGACCTATGAGGGCGAAGCTCACTCAGAAAACACCAGCTTGGAAGGGTTCGGTGGCTCAGCCTGTAATCCCAGCGCTTTGGGAGGCCGAGGTGAGTGGATTGCCTGAGCCCGCGGGTTCGAGACCTGCCTGGGGAACTTGGCAGACCTCATCTCTATAATAAATCAAAAATTAGCTGGGCATAGTAGTGTGTGCCTGTAGTTCCAACTACGTGGAAGGCTGAGGCAGAAGGATCACCGGAACCTAGCAGGTCAAGGCTGCAGCGGCCGGGAGCAGCCACTGCACTCCAGTCTGGGTAACAGAATGAGACAAAAAAAGAAAAGAAAAGAAAAGAAAACACCAGCCTGATCAGAGCGCCCAGCTAAGTCCAGGTCCTAACAAGTGCCCCTGCGAGTCCAACAGCAACCAGACTAATGATCACGTTTTGCAATGCAGGTGTTATTTTCTTATTCTGAAATGGACAGGAAGGAGCCAGAGGTGAGCTGGCAGAAGCCCAACAGCAGGCCCAACACACACCAAGTGCTGTCCCCATGCAAACAGAGCAGCAGGTAGTAGCCCTGCCCCAGGCGTGAGGGTGCCTGGGTGGGAACAGGCCCAGCACCAATACACACACGGGAGGGGAGCCGAGGGGGTCGCCACGGGGTAGCGAGCCAGTGGGCCTTGGTGAGGACTTGGCTCTCCTCTGCGGGAGAAGGAGCCCCAGGGGCTGGGAGCAGAGCAGCCACAGGATCCAGAATCCCTTCAACTCTAGGGAGGCCTGTGTTCTGTAGGAAGGGGCGGTCCTGTCGCCCTCATGGGGAGGGGACCCGACTGCGCCCCCAACAAGTGGGTGGTTGGAAACCGCACACCAGAAGTAACAAAGGAGTCATTCCCTGTCAAGTACCCTTCCCTCCTAGATGGTGACAATCTCACCTGCTCCTCAGTTTGGGCAGCTGAATGGCAGCCTGAGGAAGGACAGGGAAAGGGCCCCCTAGTGTTCCGAGCCCCGGCAGAGTTGACATCTGCAGCCACAGGCCCACGCACTCCCTGCCTGGCACCCTGATGGCTACATCTTGTACTGTTTGGACCCCACAAAGCCCCCCAGTCACCTCAAGAGACATCCTTTTATTATCCCTCTTTCAGGGTCAAGGTTCACAGAGATAGAAGAAGCAGAGACAGAACCAGGTCTGATTTGACCTTAAACACAACAGCAAAGCAGTACCAAGAGTTGCGATGTTTTTCTTTTTATTTTTTGTAAGAGACAGGGTCTTACTATGTTGCCCAGGTTGGAGTGCAGAGGCTATTCACAGATGCAGCACCCCTACTGATCAGCACGGGAGTGTTGACCTGCTCTGGATCTGACCTGAGCCAGTTCACCCAACCTTAGGCAATCTGGTGGTCCCTGGCTCCCCGGTCACCATATTAATGTCAGATTCAGTGCTGACACCCGATCAGCATCACACACTGCGGCCCAGAGCTCCTGGGCTCAGGCGACCCTCCTGCCTCAGCCTTCCCAGTAGCCAGGACTATGGTCGTGCAGCACTGCACCTGGTGACTCTTAAGGAGCCACGTGGCAAACCGTTTAAGTTTTGCAAGACACAGTCCCTATCGCAACTACTCAGTTCTGCCTTTGTAGCATGAAAGCAGCGAGAGAAGGTGTGTAAACAAATAAGCATGAATTTGTTTGTTCAAATAAAACCTTATTTAGACTCAGGCGGCTGACTCAGGCTGTGGTTGATATGGACTGTAGTTTGCTGTCTTGGACATTTCTAGAAGGACATACAAGAAACTAGGTGGCTGTTTGTAGGAAGGTGATGCTGAAGGAGAACAAGGGAAGATACTTTTCTCTACATCTTTTAAAAAATATTTATTTATTTTTAGAGACAGGGTCTCACTCTGTCACCCAGGCTGGAGTGCAGTGGTGAGATTTCAGCTCACTGTAGCCTCAGCCTCCTGGGTTCAGACGATCCGACCCTCCTGCTCTTGTCTCCTGAGTAGCTGGGACTACCAGCGCATGCCACCACACCTGGCTAATTTTTTAAATGTTCTTTTGTAGAGACAGTCTTGCCCAGACTGGTCTCAAACTCCTGGCCTCAGGCAATCCCCCTGCCTCAGCCTCCCAAGGTGATGGGATTACAGGTGTGGGCTGCCACACAGCCTATTTATTTTTACTGATACAAAATTGTTCACATTTATGAAGGACATACAGTATTTTGATACATTCATATAATGTGTAGTGGCCAAATCAGGATAGTTAGATGTCCATCACCTCAAGCACGTCTCATTTTGTGTGTGCTGGACCTCTAGACTCTTTTTTATGTCTTTTGACGGCTGAGGCACACACAGGAACAGTCATACGCAGCATAACAACATTTCAGTCAATCATGGGCCATGTATACGACGGTAGGTCCATGAGACTGTAACACCGTATTTGTGCCTTTTCTATGCTTAGATACACAAATACCACTGTGCTGCAACTGCCTACAGCACGTAGTACAGTGTGATGCCGTGCAGGTCTGTAGCCCAGGAGCAACAGGCCACACCATCAAGCCTCGGGGTGCGGTGGGCTCTACCATCTAGATTTGTGTAACTCCATGATGGTCACACAAGGGCAAAGCTGCCTAAAGACACGTTTCTCAGAATACACCCCTGTCGTTAAGACTGCACCACTAATTTAAAAATTCATACATTACCTCATCAACAAGGGTACCTGCATAGTGAACATTTGTATGCCTAGTCCTGGATTGTACCCTACACCTTTAAAATAACAAACAGACAAATATTCACACCTTAAGGTAAGAAAAGCCAAGGCCCCTGCCCTGCACAGCCCC
Source organism: Carlito syrichta (assembly GCF_000164805.1). Lineage (NCBI taxonomy): Eukaryota > Metazoa > Chordata > Mammalia > Primates > Tarsiidae > Carlito > Carlito syrichta. The sequence goes on from NW_007011652.1 coordinate 63,405, forward strand.
TCATGTCTGCCTGCCCCCAAGGCCACACCCCTGGTGATGGTACTAACTCAGGGCTCCCTTTCCAGAGGCCTGGGCGGGGACGTCAACAGGACTTGGCGCAGCAGAAGTGGGCCGGGGTTCTAATCCCCACTCCACTAGCTCTGGCCTCTGCCTCACTGCTGTGCCAGCAGCACCTCCCTCTGGAGGGCTTAGCCAGCTCACGCCCCTAGCCTGGGGCACTGTGGCCTGCCCACAGGAAGCCCTCCCACCCCACCACGAGTTATAGTTATGCCTGCATGCCCATCCGACCCCACAAGGTGGCATCATCACCTCTGCCCCTTTTTCCGTTAGGAAACTGAGGCTAAGGCAGAGAAGCCACCAGTGGGGAGTGTCACGGCAGGCGGTGGCCTGGCCCATTCAGGAATCCGGCGCTGGGCCCCTCTACCGCAGGACCCCCAGGCCATCTGTGTTCCCAATACTCGAGCTCTGGGGAGCACTATCCGCCTCGAATCTGCCAGCGGGCTGCACACCCTCGAGGTAGGAGCCTGGGGCAGAAGGCTCTTGGGCCATCCGCCCCAAGTCCGTCAATCTCCGCAGCTCCTTTGGCAAAGACTATGGGTCCGAGAACAACCCACCCCTGGGGAGCGCAGCCTTGGTGTGGCATCTGCGAGGACCAGCTGGCCTGAGCCCAAACAGCACAGTTACCATCCTGACTCCCTGCGGAACCTAGCGTGGTCACCCACGATCCCTAGGCAGGACTGTCTTGCTGCCTCCATTTCCTGCTGTCCTCCCCCACAGGCTCTGGCCATTGATGGGTGCTCCATCCCCAGCCTGTCGCAGGACTGTAGGGCCCAGGAAGGTTACAGAACCAGCCACAGCCAGTCCCAGGGCCCGTGCAGGAGGAACTGTCATGAAAGAGGAGCTCTCAGCCGGGCTTGGTGGCTCAGCCTGTAATCCCGCGCCTTTGGGAGGCTGAGGTGAGTGGATTGCCTGAGCCCGCCTGGGCAGTGAGACCTCATCTATACAATAAACCAAAAAATCAGCTGGGCGTGGTAGCGCATGCCTGTAATTCCAGCTACTCAGAAGGCTGAGGCGGAAGGATCGCCGGAACCCAGCAGGTCAAGGCTGCAGTGGCCGGAAGCGGCCACTGCACTCCAGTCCGGGCAACAGAGTGAGACTCCAACTCAAAATAAAAAAAAAGAAAGAAAGAAAAAGGAGCTCTCTTCCCACTGGGGGAGCTAAGGTTGTATCCCATTTCCAAAGCCAAACTTGTACCCCCACGAAGATAGAGTCTCGCGAGAATGAAGCCAGCTCAGGAAAGCCAGAGATTAAAGAGACATTGAGACCCTGGATCCAGCCAGACCTGAAGTCACACTACTCAGGACTCTTCAGACCCATAAGCCAACAAAGTCTTCCTTTTTGCTTTAGCCATTCTGAATGAGGCTTCAAACCCAGGAGAATTCCAACTTAGCTACCACTTTGCCACTCATTTGGTAAACATTTCCCAAAGTCGACTGCATGCCAAGCTCTGTGCTAGCGCTGGGGAGACAGGAGTGGTTCTGACCTGGCCCCTGCTCTCCAGGGTTTCTTGTCTGGGAGGGAGAAGTATGCAGACCTGTGGAAGCCCTGGAGAGAGCGGTGCACACTCTGGACTGAGGTAAGACAACCCAGACAGGCAGAGTCAGGTCTCAGTGGCCCCTTTTAAGCTTTTCTGAGGAATCTGGACCTCTCCTGCCCCATTGAGCACCATGCTCTGGCCACACCCCAAATTCTTCCCTTCCCAAGAGGGCCCAGTGCTTCCCAGTGCCTCACATTCTTCCTCCCCTTTATGTACTGGATGATCTCATTTCTCACTTCTCTTTCAACTCTCACTTTAGGTCCCCTGTTCGCCAGGAAGCCCTCCCTGACACCTCAGGCTGGGTTAGGTCCACACTCTCGGCTCCCCATCTCACCCTTGTCCACTCTGTTCTGTCACCCTTTAGAGACCGGTGTCTTCCCCACTGGACTGTGAGCCCCGGGAAGACAGCATAGGGTAGTCTGTACTTCATGCTGTATTTCCAGCATTGTCCAGTGTGGGGCCAGGCACAGAGAAGGTGCCAAGATGAGGCGAACAAGTAGACAGACAGAGGAGCTCACATCTGATCCTGAAGGCGGGTGGGGAGTCCCAGCAGAGGGACCCCAGTGTGCTCCATGTTTAAATCACCATGGAGACCTGGCTTGAAGACCTGCTTAATAAGGAGACCTCGAGTGAGTGAGAGGGATGCTAGGGTCAAGAACCTGAGAAAAGCTGCCCATGTCGTGAAACATGCTCTGAAGCACTCCCTGACAGAATGGCGGAAGCTGATCTTGACTGAACCCCCTTCCCTCCCAGGCGCTGCCAAATGCTTGATGACTGCATTTAATCCCTACCAGGATCCCACAGAGCAGAGGTTTCCAGCCCACACCATGGCAGGGAGGAATGATCTGAGGTCACACACCTGGGAGGGGGCCGAGGGAGACTCTAATCCACGGCTGTCCCTGCCCCGCCCTGGTGCCCTGAAGTCCTCAGGCCCCTGGCTTCAGGCTGCAGACAGGTTGCAGGCCTGGAAATGCAGCCTTTTCGAACTCCAAGACAGAGAGGCTGCCAGAGAGATGCATCCTTCCCTCTGGGTTTTTCTGGAATGCAGGGACCAGGTCCCAGCCCTCAGCACAGCTGCTCTCCCGGGTTTCATCCCGGTGCCTGCTGGGAGACCAAGCCTCCAGGGGATCTTCACAGGTGCCAGTGCTGGGCGGAAAGGTGTGGGCGTCCGACCCAGCCTGGGGTGCTCTCACTCTGGGCAGCCTCCCCAATTCCCCCAATAAGCAGCCACCCATCCCCCACATGTCAGCCCTGTTCCAGAGACCCCCGCATAGTCAGAAAGACAAAGCCAGAGGCAGATGCAGAACAGCATCAATGCCTGGAAAAGCCTCACAGAGGCCTGGAAGGGTGATATGGCAGAGGGAAGGGCATCCCCTGCAGAAGGAACCTCATGAAGAAAATGCAGGTGCAAGAACCTGCCCAAGGCACTGGGGTCATGAGCTAGCTGCACAGGTGGGGATCTAGGGTGTGAGGAGGGTCCTGGGCACTGAGCACGGGGGGGAAGCCTGCACATGGAACGGGTGCATGGTCATTGTGGCTCAGGGCACCAGGTCGGGGCTGCGACAGTAGTCAGGGTCTAATCTTGGACACAATGCCTCAGGGCCTTTGCACCTGCTGGCCCTGTCTGGAGCGCTCCTCCATCTCACACCCCCATGGCTCTTTCCCCTCCTGCCTGGAGGTCTCTGCTCCCAAGTCACTTCTCCAAAGGCCTTTCTTGACCACCCTCACAGAATCGGCCCCGTGGTCACTATGGGTCCTGGACCCTGCATCATACTCCAAGTGGCACTTCTCATGACCTAAGAGGAAGCTTTACGACCTATCTGTGCATGTATGCCACAGTGAGGGGGAAGCTCTCACCACACATGTTCACTGAAGGACCCCCAAAAGGGTCTCTACTAGAGACAGTATTTTGCTCAGTAAGTATTTGCTGACAGAATGAATGAACAAGGGGCTGGGGTTGAGAGTGGATCTCTGGAGTCAGAAGACAGGTCTGAGTCCCCGCTCAGCCTGAGCCAGCAGGGTAAACTCAGGGAAGGCCCCTTCTGCTCTCCCAGAGGGGTTCTGGGGTGACCTGCCCTCAGGCAGCAGGTGATGCACATGATGAGGTCCCAGAGGGTGTGCTTAGCCCAGAGTCAGCCTGGAGTTAAGTGCCTCCTCCGCATATTCATAGGGTGTCTGGTTCCTTCCTGTGCTCCTACATGCCACACCCCTCTACAGTCTGGGTAGGGAGCAAGAAAGGGACCACCCACCTAAGGTCCACAATAGGAAGGAGCAGGAGAGAACCCACAAAGCTTTCTGTGGGTGCTCCCAAAGCCTCACCACCTCTGCAGACACCATGCTCATGGTCTCCATCCTGTACGGCCCACATGTATGCGGCCCACGTGCAGGCTGTCCCCACTCCAGCTCTTATCCACGCTGCCTCTACAGAATCAGTCTGAGAGACCCTCAGAAACCGCGCAAGGCTTGATTCCACCAGTTTCCCAGGCCGGGCATCTGTCACGGAAATATCTTTAAGGAAGGGCCCCGGGCAGCCGATGTGTACTCAGATCCAGGTCTCCATAAGCCCAGTCCTGCTGAGCAGCTGCAGAACGATGCCCACAAAAGCACCTGGCCCCCAACTGTGAGCACCCAGGGGTCCCTCAAGACCAGGCTCACAGCTGTTCACCTCCAGACACCCATTACATACTGCACATGGCTACCTGCAAACCTCTCCATTCTGTGTGTGAGAACCCAGAGAGATGGGCAGTGGGATTGACTGATCATGAGGCCCTGGTCGGTTTCCTTGGGTGAAGGAGGCGTGTCCAGCCCCTAACCTCCTCCCTGTATCTGGGGACACCCTACCTATGGAATCCAATGCCTGGTGACATCCTTCCCACACACACCTTTGCTATGGATCCTGCAGGGGTCTGTTTCTAGACTCACACTGAGAACCATGGCTGACACGTGAGGAGATGGAGGCTCTGAGGAGAGGCCCGCACCCTACAGTGGGAACTCGAATCTGGGTCTGTGCTTCTGACCCTCCCTCCCACCAGTGTCCTGCCCTTCCAAACCAAATAATCCTTTCCCCCTCCCACTACCCCCGGAATACTTGGGGTGCTCGGCAGAGAAGGTTGGGAGGTCAGTTTGGGGGTCTTCTGCGATGCTCTACAGGTGAAGCCACCACTGTGTACCTACTCCCAGACTAAGTGGATTTACAACGCTGATCTCACTGATGCCTCCAACAGCCCTGAGAAGTAGGGATAATCTTCCCACCTTTCCAGATGAAGCTAGAGATAGGAAACAACCTACCCAAGGTCATGCTGCCCTTCCAAAGACGATTTGGTAACATGAGTCAGAAGTACGAATGCATGTACCCTTTGACCCAGCATTTCCCCTCCTGGAGATTCACCCTACGGAGAGACTGGCAAAGACAAAGTTACCTACACAGGACGCTCGTCGCTGCAGCACCGCCTGCAGTTGCAGAACTAAAACCAACCCGGTATCCTCTAACACGGACCAGTCAGAATGCCAGTTCATCCATCCAATGGAGCTTCTGCAGCCTTGGAAAATGAGGCGAGGGAGCAAGACCCCAGACACACGGAATGGAAAAGGCACAGTGCAGCACAATATGCTTGTAAATGCTTCTTTTACAACATAAAAGGGGGAAATAAGAATCTGAGCTCATCGCTAAAAAGCAAACTTAACACCGAGATGGAGTAGCAGGCGAAGCGGGCCAGGAACCAGGGAATGAAGGCCCCCGGCCCTCATGGGCCTTCCTGGCAGTCCCTAATGCCGCTTCTGGGGGCCACCTTCCTTCAAAGAGGAGACTGAGCGGGGTGCTGGGGAGGGGTTGCAAGGAGAAGTTATGCTCTTCCCTGAGCACATTCCCAGCCACCCACCATGTGTGGCGCCACGAGAGCACAGCCGCCACCTGGCCAACTTCCCAGTGGTCTCACCCTAGGCCGGGGCAGGTGACAGCAGAGGACAGAGGTGGCTTGCTTAGGGCTGAGTATTCCCACTGTTTCAGAAACAACTCAGAAAAATTTACAGGTAAAATGATAGCTATCTTAGATTTCTAGCAAAATAACGGGATGGGCACAGCCTGGGGATAGATGGCTTCCCATCTATCATTCAGTCATGATACTGACCATCACTGAAGCTGGAAAGTGTAGTAAATAAGGCTCATTATATTCCTATTTCTGAATGTTTAAAGATATCCATTAAAAAACAGTTAAATTAAAAAAATTAAAAGCAGTGGCTGCTGAGAACTGGCAGGCTGGAGGCAGCATGTGGGCTAGAAGGAAATCTGGCTCATGTCTGGGTCTGGGGCTGCCAAGGCTGGTCTTTCAGGACAGTCTTAGTTATGGAGGCTACCCTGGGGCCTGACCCAGCAGGTGCTCAGTGAACATGGGTTAAAGGAAGGAGGCGACTTGGGCCACACGCCTACACGGCGAGGGACAGGACAGCCAGGCAGAGGAATGCCACGGGAAGAAGTCTGAGGCACACGGTAAGGGAGTAGCCAGAACCTGGGGCTCCCAGCGCATACTCTCAGCTGCAGTCTCCCTGTCTTCAGTGGGGAGCCCTCTGACTGCTGCCATCTACTAAGCTGTGACCTCAAAAACCTCTCCATGTGCCTGGGCTCACGGGAACCTCACAGCACCCCTGGGAAGGGCAGATGACCAGATTCCCAACCCAAGACAAAGGAGAGGCAACATCTCTGAGTGGCCACACTGACCACATACTCTAGGGACCTTCCTCTTTCACTGCTGGGCCACTTCGGCCCTCAGAGTTGGCCTCCTACGTGAGACTCCAAAGTCAACTCCGTGGCTACTCACTTTCCAGGAGGAGGGTCCTTGGACACCATGGCCCACAGGGGTTGCTCCCCTCAGGCCCTGGACTTTCCGCCTACTCTACACCTGGGGACCCCTCTCCTCTGCCAGACTGGGAGTCTCCCCAGGGACTCTGAGGCACAAGTACACCCCTGGCTGGGTGCCGCAGGGCCTGGACCTAGGATGGGGGCAGTGACATGGCCCAGACGCAGGGGAGGGCAGCAGCTGCCTGTGCTGGCAGGTGGAAGCCCAGGTGGTTTCCCAGCAGCTCAGCTGTTCCGGAAAACCTCTCTGTAACTCCATGGGAAAAATGAAGGGACACTGGCCATGAGCTAGTCTTCCCAGTGGCCAGCCATTCAGGCCCCCATCACTCCCACCAGCCTCTCAGTAACTCAGGGCTGAGTGACACAGATCACTCTGGGGCTGAAAACTTCCAGGCTCAACAAGTGGCACCTTTCCCAGCAGAGACTGCCAGTCTCCATGATGTCAAAAGAGCAACGACAAGCACCAACTTACTGAGCCACACACCTGCCAGGTGCTGCTCAGGGACTAACTCCATGACTTCCCTCGCCGCTGGGTCCATGAGCTGCCCTGGGCCTTTGCTTGAGCAGCCCCCGACCGGCCCCCACCCAGTGCAGGAGGAGACAATTCCCAGGCCGAGTTTTCCAACTCCAGCACTCCACACACCCAGGGCCGGCCCACAGGACACCTGCTAAGGACTGCCAGGGGACTCCCCACAGACCACCCCCATGAAAGGAAAACCCACCTCCCTTGCTATGCCTGCCACCGGACACCAGGCAGGCACATGATGGGCATGTGGAGGCTATACCAAGGGGCAGATGGGCGCTGCCAGGGCGTTCCCTCCCACCATCAGTCCCCGCTGAGGTCTGGACCCTGGATGAGGCCTGGACCCTGGACGAGGCCTCCCTGGTGCAGACCCTGCTGACCTGGCCCTCCCCAGCCACCCCAGCCTCCCCCTTCCCTTGTCATTTGTTCCCACCTCCTGGTCTGCAACAGTTCTCCCCTGGCTCAGAAGCTTCCCCTACCCAGCTCTTCCCACAGTTGACTTATCACTGAGGTCTCAGCTCAACTGTCCCCTCTCCTGAGAACTCTCTACTGCCTGCACACACACCCCCCCCAAGGAACTCTCCCTCCCACCCCCTCTGTCTCTGCATGGGACACATCCTAGCATGCAAGTATCTGTTTATTCGTTCACTCTGTCCTAGGCCAAGGATGTCACTGGGGTGTCTCAAGTAAGCATCTGTGGACGAGTGAATGAATGAATAAATGGACAGACTCATTCTGTGAAATGAAGACAATGACCGCCCTTCCCTCCTCCCCAGATAACCATGTGCACCCCCCCCAGGCCTGCTGAGGGGCCACGAGCCTTCCTGGGTGAGGACAGCTGTTCTCTGCCCCTCCTGGGAGGGAGGCATCAGCACTCAGGGAGCGGGTGCCATGGCCACGTGCAGCAGGAGGCCAGCTGCAGGGGGCGGGCCGAGCTTACATAACCAACCAGGAGGGCAGCCTTTAGACCCTGGGCCTCAGGCAGGGAGTGGGAAAGGCCTGGCTGCTCCAGCAAAGGGCGCAGATGGCGGGTGCCATGGGACTGCCTGCCCCTCCCATCCCGACCTTTCAAGTCACTTGCCCCAGCTGAAGATCCTGTTACAGAAGAAACACGTGCCGTCAAAGACACCCACGGCTTTCCAAGCCTCTTGGGACAGAAGGAACGAGGCCGAACAAGCATTACTTCCCTCGTGCCAGGAAGCCTCACACACAGCAAGTGCATGACAAGGCCAATGCACATGGATGGAGGGTGAAGTCAAGGTCTTCATCCCTGGGTCCCCAGTCGCACAGAACGCACTAAGTACCTGAGACTCCCATGTGACAGGTAGCTTTTAATTATGAATTACTACAAGCCACAGCAACACATTTCTGTTACCTCACTTACTTGTCAACAACTCTAAGAGGTAGGATTTATTATTCCCATTTTCAAATGGAGAAACTGAGGAAACTACTAAGGTCCCAGAGTCAATGAAGGGCAGAGCTGGGATTCCAGCCTGAGCAGTCTACGGCTCCACAGTCCTTGTTTCTGGCCACACCCCTGATCACCTCTCTATTCACACCACGGTTTGGGTGTCCAACGGCCCCCTCCCACCCTTTACAGAGACACACAGCACAGGCCTAACTTCTAAACCCACTCCCTCAGTGGGGTAGGAATGACTACATGGAACAGTCTAGGCGTCCGAGACCCTCACCCAAGCCTGTGCCTAGCAACCAGCCCCGCCATGGCATTTCTGGTTTCAGACTTGGTTTATTCCCTCCCAGCCCTTCTCTCTGTCTGCAACAGCGCCGTTAGCTTGGTGGCTGACCTGTCTCCCACACCTGCCTTTCTGGACAGTGAGCCTGGGAGGCAGGCCTAGGTCCGTCTTGGCTACTGCTGAATCCCCAGGAAAGGACTGAGCACAGAGCTCAACACTGGCTCAACGAGCACCTGGATCACTAAGAAAACACGACCAATCCTGTGGTGACACCCAAGAACACAGGTGTCCAAGCTGACCCCTAACCCAGGGCTTTCCGCTGGGATGCATGCATGGGGGGAGGGTTAGAGGGCTTCTCTGTGACCTCCATGAGCCCCCAGCTGGAAGGGGCTCCCCAAAGGGATGTATCCATCTGGGGCCACTGGTGACTTTCTGCCTCGTGATGTGAATGCAGCTTCTCAACACACAAAATAGCGACCTAGTGAGAGCACAGCCTTTGTAAGCCAGACTTTGTACTCGGTGGTGCCTATGTGGGGTGTCTGCAGAGTCCAGGCCCCTTTGTGAAAATGCCCTCCACCCCCACAAGGGCACACTGGTCCTCTACCGCCCCATTAGACAGGAGGATGCAGGATCTTAGCCAAGCCTGCATGAGCCACCTGAAGCCAGGACCTGACTGAGTGGTCCTGTTCTGGCCACTGGAATAGCCAGGTTTGTGTGGCCCAAGGACAGTCCAGTGGAAGAAAAGGTTCTGAAGAGAGAAAAAAGAACAGGAGCATGTGGTCCAGAAAAAGGGTGCCAGGTCTAGTTCCTGCCAGCTTTCAGGACCCCTGGGAGCTGGCAGGGGCCCCACATCCATGCAGCAAACACCCTCACTCACCTCACATGGCCCCAAGTGGATTCCGCCCCTGACAACTCAACAGACCCCAGATGTCACAGGCCTCGGCTCTCATCTCTTCCTGATGAGTCTCCTCATCTGGAAAATGGGGCCAATGAGACTGAGACTCACACACACACAGACTTCTAGAAGCAGCCACTGAGATCACACTTGTAAAGCGTCTGGCATGGGGCTGGGGCTTGGTCAACAGAAACTGCTGTCATCAGGCCTGACACCTCAGAGAGTCAGTGCTGGATGAGCAAAGAGCAAACAAGGCCACCAGCCAGCGCTCACCAAGCATCTGCCCCCAAGTCAGCTGCCTCCACCTGTGTCCTGTCCCCAGGCTCGGAAATACTGGTCACATACGTGCCTGTGTACGCGTAGACAAATATTTACCCAGGGCTGGGTACCTGAGGGCACAGAAGGGAAGACGTAGGGGACAAATGAGCACCAAGAGCGGAAGGAGAACTCTCAGAAGGAGCTCACGGGTAGGGGTGGAGGGGAGCACAGGCTCAGAGAACAACTGGAGCCCAGCCCAGGGCTGACTCTGCCTCCCCCACTCAGACATGGCAATCAGCCAAAAACTATGTTCCTCCATCTACCCATCTGCAAAGTGGGCACACTGCTCCTGCCTTATAGCTCACCAGGAAGGGTCAGGCAGACAAGTGACTGCAGGCTCTATCACCATGTGCAGGGGGGACTGGCTCTGGGGTCTGGCTGCCTAGATGTGAATACGGGTTGACACCGAGCAGCTAGGGAAGCTGGACCTCACCCTCTGGGTCTCAGGGTCCTCCCTCATCAGCAAAATGGGGCAATACTTCCCCCTACCTCATGGGATATGGATCAGACAGAACCAACTGATGCATGTCGAGGGCCAGCGCCACACCCAGCACACAGTAGTGCTCCACCAGTGGTGCTCCACCAAAGCTAGCTGCTATGACTTCTGCAGTCATTGACCTACGGGCCCACGTGGCCTCACACAGCCTTACCCAGTCCTTTGTAACTCCACAAGATGACTGGCGTCATCCACTTTCTATGAGGGTTTGCAAAGCCTCTTATCCTCACCCTCTTCAGAAGAGACACGCCAACACACTAGCGCCCAGAGGGCTGGGTGGTCCTCACACGCCCCTGAAAGGTCACCTGATGGCCCACTCCCCCAGTCCTGCACACTGGGGAGGAGTGACTCTTCTCTACGTCCCCTTCCTCTGCGACAGAGCCCAGCAAAGGTAAAGGTGACAGAGCCCAGCAAAGGTGGATGTTCAGGCACTTGGGAAAGTGGTTTTGGGCCCACATGGTCTTGGGGTCCAGGTCCAACTCCAACAGGTACTAGATACTGGAATCTCTACCTTCCTCTAAGCCCATCTGCCTCAAGAGTGAACATTAACCGTAGCTTAACAGATCCTTCACTGGCACCTTGCTCTGTGCCCCGAGCAGGGTGATGCTGGGGACACAGTGTCCAAGACAACCCTGATTCCTGTCCACACAGGACTCAGGGTTCCCAGTCTAATGGGGGAAACAGACTAGCCCCCAGGTGGTATATGGGCAAGGCTGGGGCGGGGGGCCCAGAAGGGTATCTAACCTCTGGGAGTCAGTGGGGGCTTCCTGGAGGAGGGGCCATCTAACACCACAGGTCACTGGATCACAGAGACTATGAGTTTCATTCACACTGCCCCCTAGAACATAACTGCACCTGGCACGGAACAGGTGCTCGTAAATACCTGTTGAAGGAATGGCAGGTGGTGAGAAGACCCTTAGAAAATGAGCAGGAATGAGCCAGGTAAGAGGAGGAGAAAATCACTTTAGAAAATCTGGCATTACCTTGTAAAGCTCGAATATGCATCAACTACAACCAGCAATTCTGCTCCTTGGTTTTGACCCTAGAGAAATTCTTGCTCACACTGCAGGTGACGTGTATCTGAAGGGTCACAGTTGCACAAAGTAGTAATAGTGGCCAAACATGGTGGCTCACACCTGTAAACTCAGCTCTTAGGGAGGCCAAAGTGAGAGGAGTGCCTGAGCCCAGGAGTTCAAGACCAGCCTAGGCAACATGGTGAGACCTTGTCTCTACAATAAATCAAAAAATTAACTGGGTGTGGTGATGCGCCCCTGTGGTCTCAGATCCTAGGAAGGTTAAGGTGAAAGGATTGCCTGAACACAGCAGGTCATGGCTGCAGTAGCCGTGATCATGCCACTGCACTCCAGCCTGACTTAAAAAATAAAAATAAAATGTTAGTAATAGTGAAACTGGAAACAGCCCGAATGCCCACCAGCAGCACAATGGCCAACCTCAGGCACGGCCAGCCAATGGAAGACTGTGCAGCAGCCATGTGGACAAAACCGGGAAATACAACACTGAAAGAAAAAAGACCCAGGAGTCCACTTCAACACGGTAACATCTTTATAAAACTCAAAAACAAGGAAAACATGATACTTTTCTGCATATACACACAGGTGTTAAGAATTTAAAAAACAAAAATGCGGAATGAAAACCCAAGGCATCAGGACAGTAGTTATGGAGCTTCTCTGCTCCCCTCGCCCAGAGGTAGAGGTGAGTGGATTATAATATTCTCGTTCTCAAATTGGGAGGCAGGTTCCCAGGTCTTCATTACACTCCATTTTAACTTACATGTATGCCACATATCTACTCCAGGTGCCAAGAAAAGAACTGAATAACAATAAAAGCAGAAGAGAAGGAGAAGAGTGTTGCAGCAGAGGAAATAGCACATGCAAGGCTCAGAGGAGATACAGCTCAAGGTGCCTCTGAGGAATTGAAGGTCACTGTCAGGGTCAAATGAAGCAAACAGGCAATGCAAATAGGCAGGGGACTCAAGACAGAGCTGGGGGCACCAAGGGCTTGAGAAAGGTCTGCTAAGCTGAGTCACTCAGTGGCTCAGTGTTTCCTAGCACTGCTACTCACTGATTCCTAGGTAGGTGATGGGGCCAAGCTGGTGAAAGGGGCCTCTGAGGAAAGTCAGTGCCCATCAGGGGACAACCAGCCCTGCCTGTACTAAGCGGGCTATTTTGGGCCACCCGCCTCAGGCTTCCAATCAGGGGCACCAGATGGCCAGCTGCACTCACAGGCTTTGGGGCATTTCAGTTTGGAATTTTAGAATCAAGTAACTGTGAGCTGTTCACTGGTCCAGTAACAGCTCCAGTGATGAGAACCGGGTGCCTGGAATTTCTTTCTTTCTTTCTTTCTTTTTTTTTTTTTGAGTTGGGGATGACACTCTGCTGCCCAGGCTGGAATGTAGTGGCATGATCCTGGATCACCACAGCCTAGACCTCCTGGGCTCAGGTGATCCTCCCCCCTCAGCCTCCCCAGGAGCTGGGACTATAGGCACGCACTACCATGCCTGGCTAATTTTTGTTGTGTTTTTTTTGTTTGTTTGTTTAGAAACAAAGTCTCACTATGTTGCCCAGGCTGGTCTCAAGCTCCTGGCCTGAAGCAATCCTTCCGCCTCAGCTTCCCAAAGTGCTGGGATTATAGGCATGAACCACTGCACCCAGTTGGTACCTAGAAGTTCCTATTGCCCACCTTCATTTTCCCCATCCATAAAAAGTGGGTAACACCACCAACCCTTATGAGGTCTGTTTGGGCACTAAAGGGCATATTTATTCATTCATTCTTTACCAAACAACCTGAGCTGGGAAGACAATGTGAGCAAAGCAGGTCTAGTCCCTACCCAAGGACTAACTGCAAAGAAGGCAAACAAATCATACAAAGAAAAATTGCAAGCCGGGCTCAGTAGCTCAGCCTGTAATCCCGCGCCTTTGGGAGGCTGAGGTGAGTGGATTGCCTAAGCCCGTGAGCTCGAGACCCGCCTGGGCAGGCGAGACCTCATCTCTACAATAAATCAATAAATTAGCCGGGCACAGTAGCGCGTGCCTGTAATTCCGGCTACTCGGAAGGCTGAGGCGGAAGGATCGCTGGAGCCCAGCAGGTCGAGGCTGCGGTAGGCAGGGACAGCCACCGCACTCCAGTCTGGGCGACAGAGTGAGATTCCAACTCAAACAAAAAAAAAAAGAAAAATTACAAGCTGGCTCAGTGGCTCAGCCTGTAATTCCAGCACTTTGGGAGGCCAAGGTGAGTGGACTGCCTGAGCCCGCAGGTTCGAGACCCACATGGGCGACTTGGCGAGACCTCATCTCTACAATAAATCAAAAATTAGCTGGGCGTGGTAGCGCGCACCTGTAGTTCCAGCTACTTGGAAGGTTGAGGCAGAAGGATCGCCAGAGTCCAGCAGGTCGAGGCTGCGGTGGCCAGGAGCGGCCGCTGAACTCCAGTCTGAGTGACAGAGTGAGACTCCAACTCAACAACAACAACAAAAAAACCTGCAAATTTTAAGAAAAAATATGTTCTAGAGAAAAACAGAAGAGATACAAATTGAGATTTGGGGAACAGTTAGGAAAGACCCATAAGAGAAAGAAACATTTAAGCTCAAACCAAAAGATGAAGACGTCAGAAATTCATTTATTCCTTCAAAAATGTACCTAGCGCCTACGCGGTGCCAGGCACTATTCCGGGTGGCTACAACGGAAGGGAGAGGGGCACAAGGCAGCAAGTCAGATGCAGACAGTCACACACAAGTCAGGGAAGCCCTTTGAGACAGAGGAAGAGGTGGCGCAGAGGCCGGCCTGAGGATTCAGGAGCAGGCAGCCTGAAGGGAGGCTGCAGATATGAGTGGGTGCCAGCACCCGCTGGGCCAGAGAATGATAATCTGCAGAATCAGGAAGCTCCCAGAACAACTCAGGATACACAGGACCCTCATAAGGGGACACTGACGCTGCAGTTGCCACGGCTGTGGGAGGCCCAGGAGTCTGGGCTCCTGCTGAAACTTGAGACTCCCGGGACTCGCCAGGCAGGCTGGATGTGTCCAGGGACTAGGACAGGGCCACCCGGGCTCTGCCACCTTCTGCAGCGGAGCGTGACCTCAGCAAGTGACGAATGGCTCCAAGTAGCAGTTCTGCCACCTACAAAATGAAGGGCACCACCAGCTTCACTGGTTCACCTGGCCTGGTGCTCAGCAAGCAGCAGCCGCAGCTGTATTTACAGGGACCCTCTATAACCTGCTGTCCCTTTGCCCAGGGCAGTGGCCACTAAAGCACCCTCCCTTCTGCACTGCAGGGCCCCAGGGACTGGGTGACACTCTGCCTCTGCTTTCTTGGAGGCCCGGCCCAGGACTCCCCCACCCTGAGCTGCTAGGCTGCTAATGCTGATGAGGGTTTGCTATGAAGATTTGGTGCAGCAGCAAAGGAGAAGTGCTTCCTTTTAAGGAAAAAAAGGTATTCTTTTTCAGGTGCTCCCCACATCCAGCAGGTAAATGATAAATAAGGACAAATATATCTACACAATAAAATTCCATCTCTTTTCAGCAGGGAAGGAGTCCTTAAGAAAGGTCCAAGACAGCAGGGCACGGTGGCTCACACCTGTAATTTCAGCACGTTGAGAGGCCAAGGCAAGAGGACTGCCTAAGCCAACTGGTTTGAGACCAGTCTTGAGAAACATGGCAAGACCTCATCTCTACAATAAATCAAAAAATTAGCTGGGCATGCTGGCGCACGCCTGTAGTTCCAGCTACCTGGAAGGCTGAAGCTGAAGGACCACCTGAGCCCAGTAGGTCAAGGCTGCAGTGGCTGTGAGTGTGCTACTGCACTCCAGCCTGGATGACAGAGTAAGACTCTGACTCAAACAAACAAACAAACAAAAGTGAAAGGTCCAAGACACAATGGGCAAATGTTTGAAGAAGAAGCACCACCCAGATGTCTACCACATGCTAGTAATAAACAGGTTAGCTAAAGGCCGGGCGCAGTGCTTCACGCCTGTAATCCCAGCATTCAGGGAGGCCGAGGCAAGAGGACGGCTTGAGCTTAGGAGTTCCAGACTAGCCTGGGCAACATAGTAAGACCCTGACACTATAAAAGTTTTTTTTTTTAATTAGCGGGGCATGGTGACATGTGCCTGCAGTCCTAGCTACTCAGGAGGCTGAGACAGAAGGCAGGCCTGAGTCCAGGAGGTTGAGGCTGCAATGAGCCATGACTGTGCCACTGTACCAGCCTGGGTGACAGACTGAGACTCCGATTCAAAGACAAAAACAAAAAAAAACCCAGGTTAACTAGTAGTCAGAGAATGTTCACTAAAATAAGACATCCAAATGTAAATAGCATAGCATTCATTCATTAATTCAAAAAAACCCTAGAGCTACAACGAGGCTATTACAGCACAATGCTGGCCCTCATGGCTCACAGTCCAATGAGGACATGTCGGTACCTGAAGCTTCAACTGCCCCTCCCCTCTGACCCAGTGAAATCACCTTCTAAGAATTCTTTCTGAGAAAGTTACCCATGATGAACAGAAAGATTTATGGACAAGAACGAACATCACTGCATTATTTATACAACTGAAAACGAGGAAGGACCTAAATGCTCGGCAATGCGGAAATGGCTAGAACAAATTATAACAGCCCAGTGATGTATTTTAAATCATGCTTTTTTAAAGAATGGGAAAGGAAAGTGAAAAAGCAAGATCTTCAACTGTATCTACAGTACCCTCACGGCTTTATTTTTATCTGTCTGTGGCTGTGTATCGAGCCAAGGAAAAGAGACAGGAAGGAGATGCACTGGTGTTACACGAGGAATACATCCCAGGTGGCGCCAACCACTTCTGTGGCAAGTCTTGCAGCTAGAATATATATAGAACCCTTACAACTCAATCATAAAAGGACAGACAACTCAATTTTTAAATGGGCCAAAAAACACCCAGACGCAGTGGCTCATGCCTGTAATCCCAGCACTTTGGGAGGCCAAGGCGAGAATTGCCTGAGACCAGGAGTTCAAGGTCAACCTGAACAACTTGGCAAGACTCCTTCTCTACAATAAATAAATGAAAAAAATAAAAATAAAAAAACCTAGCCAGGCATGGTGGCGCACGCTTGTAGTCTCAGCTACTTGGAAGGCTTAGGCAGAAGGATCGCCTGAGCCCAGCAGGTTGAGGCTGTGGTAGCCATGAGTGTGCCACTACACTCCAGCCTAGGCAACAGGGTAAGACTCCAATTCAAAAAAACTAAAATAACATGGGCAAAAAAACTGAAAAGACATTTCTCTACACAAGATTCACAAGAGTCCAACATGCACATGAAGAGGTGCTCAATATCAACGGCCATCAGGGAAATGCACACCAAGACCACTGTGAGGCCCCACCCACACCCCCAGGGTGGCCATACTCAAAACTTTGAGGGCACAGGGGAGGAATGGCAAGCCGTGCTGGAAAACAGTCTGCCAGGTC
Organism: Carlito syrichta; assembly: GCF_000164805.1. Lineage (NCBI taxonomy): Eukaryota > Metazoa > Chordata > Mammalia > Primates > Tarsiidae > Carlito > Carlito syrichta. Next base: position 80,227 of record NW_007011652.1, read on the forward strand.
CTCAGAGAGTTAAAGAGAGTCACCATGCGCCCACCTGTTCCACTGTTAGAGAAAAGAAGGTTCACGTCCACACCCTCATGTGTTAATGTTCACACCAGCACTATTCACGACAGCCAAAAGATGGAGCAACCCCGACGTCCATCAGTGGATCCACACCAGCCGCATGTGTGGTGTACCCCCACAGCCCCTCCTCCTCTCTTCCCACTTCCTTTCCTGGACTCAGGGCTGCACCAGGGTAGGGACTGTCCAACCTGCTTGCAGGCCATACTAAGTCCCAGCAGCGCACACCACTTCCTCCTCCACCTGCCGCTGGGTCACACTCCTGCTCAAAGCCAGGCAGTGTCACACGGTACGGGACTACAGTGGCACCAAACCAATCACACCCCTGCCTTTTGATGCTTACAGTCTGGGCCAGAGAGCATGGGCAGGCTGACTCACCAACAGACCACTGACCACTTGACAGGAACCCATTCAGAGGGCCAGAAGGAGGCTTTGCTGGCACCTGAATGATGAGCTAGAGGGAGCTGGGGGGGGCGGGCGGTGACTCCCAGGATAGGGTGTGGAGAGTTCCGCACATACTCTTAAGACTGAAAGGCAGCCATGATGGCTTGAAACCAGCAAATGCATGGCAAGGTGATCCCAGTCGTGATCGGTGAGGGTGGTGGGGGCCAGGTCACATCCGGCCTCCTGAGTTGCTGTAGGGGATCTGGATCCGCATCAAAGGTAGCAGGGGGTCACAAAGCATGATCTGAAAGTCTGCACTTTCAAGAACGCTGAGGCTGTGAGGTGAAGGCAGGCTGGAGAATGAGCATGGGAGCAGTCAGGAGGTCCCTCCACCAGGCATGAGGGACAGCAAAGTGGAGGGAAATAGGTTCTTGACAGCGAGATGTGAAGGAACAAATGAATGCAGGAACAAATGACCTGTCAATGAAATCTTCCCTCCCTCCCTGCTCGTCTGATGTCCTCAACTGCTCTGAGGCCCCAGTGCCTAGCCTGCAAGGGCTCCAGGGTGCCTGGCCTGGGGCACTCGCCAGCAGGCCCAATTGGTCCAGATCCCTGAGGTCCCTGGAGGTGCTCAGCTCCTCCTAGGAACCAGTGGACAGGACATAGTCCTGCGTGCAGCTTTTGGATCCAGTGAGGAGAGATGGACCCAAAGAAAGAACAACAGTGTGAGGAAGTACCCTGGGAACCCAGAGGGTAGAGCAGAACTCTAGGGGTTAGAAAAGGCCTTGCCAAGGGGGGGCGGGGGGGACATCAGAGCCAGCTCCAGAAGGAGGGTCTGGTGCTCACCAGGAAAGGCAGGGGCAGGTGAGGAGAATGTGAGAAGAGAAGAGCACCAGCGTGGGGGGGGTTGGGGGGGTTGGGGGGGTCACGGGGTGGCGGCTATGTGATGTGTCCTTTGGGAAGGGCCTCCCACGCCAGGCTCAAGGAGGAGCTCCGGAGGTTTTACAGAACAGGGTAGAAGATCAGAACCCTTCCTTCAAGGAGTCAGGTGCTGGGTCTGAACCGGCTTCTTCCTACTACTTGTGTGGCCTTGGCACCACGTGGACCTGCTTCCTTCTTAAATGAGACAACGCATGGAAAGCCCTCAGACCTGGTCAGCACTCCATAAAAGGGAGTTGCAGCACCATTGCCATCACCACCATCAACACCACCGTGATCGTCATCATCAGGAAGCATGACCCCTACACAGGTCACTTCCCTGGGGTTTGCTTCACCTTCTGGCAGCCCCACCCTCCATCCCTCCCTATTGCTCTGGGGAGCCAAGTGAGTTCAGCTATGACAGTGCTTTGCTTTGCAAAAAGAGGAGGGCTGCACCACAGAACAGAGACCAGGAGCAGTTTTCCGCCACATCACTGAGAGCAGTTGGTGAAAGCCTCTAAGACTGGACAGAGGGGGGTGGGTGTGAAGGTGGCGCACGAGTCTGACCTCAGTGGGTCCCAAGCACCAGCTTGCAAGGAGTCCACCCACCCAACCAGGAAGGCATTCCAAACTGGAATCCAGGCAGGCTGTCGGGAGTAGTGACTGCAGGGCTCCCAGCACCAGCTTCTGCTGGAAAGAGAGAAGGGCATTGGGCAAGTCACATGAGCTGGGCGGCTGTCAGCAGACACTTGCAAACCTCCACCCCCACCTTGAGGCAATGGCTTGGTGCCAGCTGCCTAGAGGAAGGAAAGGGATGAGAACAACTCTTGAGTGCCTACTGTGTGCCTCTGTCTACCACCAATGCATCCACGTGAGAGCCTGTAGAGAGCCAGGCACCCCGAAGGACTCAGGGACACGGGGGTGAGCCAGGATGGAGATGGGCCAGCCTTCAGGGAACAGCCTTCTCAAGGCGGGAAATACAGCCAAGCATGATGGCGCTCCCCACTCCTTTGGGCACCCAGCCTCTGAACCCCTTCTGGAATTGTGAACCCCCTCCACATCTCCCACTCATGCTACACTGAACACCATGCCCCAGCCTCCTGTGCAGATCGAGGCTGCTCTAAGTCTACTTGGGTCAGGGACTGGGGTGGCATCCCCCAGCTCCAGAAGGTGCCTTGACTATCCTCATGGGAGAAGCAGCCAGCACCATGCTGGATTCAGGCTGTGCTCCCAGTGACTTGGGCCTCTGGCCTTCCCAGAGAGTAGGAGAGCTTTGAAAGGGACTCCTCACCTGCCAAAATGGCTTCACAAATGGGGCACTTGGCACAGGGAGGTGGAGGACTTGCTCAAGGCCATGCCCACCCAGGCAGGTCACCCTAACTGTTAGTCACTTGACCCCACTTGCCTATCTCTTACAGCCTGGGGAGGAAGGACTGCTATCTTGCCTTTTTTTTTTTTGAGTTGGAGTCTCACTCTTTATCGCCCAGGCTGGAGCACAGTGGCATGCTCACAGCCACTGCAGTCTCGACCTGCTGGGCTCAGGTGATCCTTCCAAATAGCTGGAACTACAGACACACGCCACCACATCCAGCTAGTTTTTGTGATCATAGAGATGAGGTCTCATCCAAGTTGCCCAGGCTGGTCTCGAACCCCTAGGCTCAGGCAATCCTCTCGCCTTGGCCTCCCAACGTGCTGGGATTACAGGCTGAGTCACCACGCCCAGACCATCTTGCTTTTTGAGAGGAGGGAGCCAGGTCAGGTTCACAGCAGAGATCTGACCTCATTCAACTTCACCATGTCCCTACTGAGTGCCTATAGTAGCTAGGTCTCATTCCAGCTGCCTTCCAAGTACGGCGTTAACCCTCAATTCCCACACAAACAAGGATACTGAGGCAAAGAAGCTGAGTGACTCACCCAAAGGCAGAGCTGGGACTGACACCTGGTGGGCTCCTGTGCCACCTCTCGGGTCATTACAATTTGCAGATGTGGAAACAGCCCACCATGAGCTCCCATATTATCCTACAGAAGCCGCGGGACCAGAAGGGTTCTGGAAGTCCAGATCTTCTGAATTTTATAAGAGTAATAGAATATCTGTTATTATGCTAATCCCTCGAGGGTTCCGGACTGGTTTTTAGAGCTTTCTGGATCTGGGGACTCTGGAGGACTAGATGTAGGGACTGCAGAGACAAAGCCACTTGAAGAGGTCACATGATGTTGGAGGAAACGAAATGCCAACTTCACAGCCCACACGCTTCCCACACCCTACACAGGGGCAGGGCGTCCTGGCAGGCCTGGGGTACACAGTCTGCAGGGAGAACACAGGAACGGGACTCCCAGATCAAGGAGAGAATGGATGAGGAAACTGTCACCTCTGAGGTGTTACAGAAAACGCTGGCCATGGCAGAGCCTTCTGGTGGAGGGAGAGGTTCAGAGAAATCTGACGAAGAAATCAATGAAGTTAAATGTCAGCTATTAGCCAATCTGGGGCCACCTCCCTCATTTCCTGCCTCAGTCTCACCCCATTCATGCCACTCCCTCGCCCAGGGCTCTCTTACAAACAATCATCATGCTCCAACTATTTATTTATTTGATTGATTGATTGACTGTTGGACTCTCTGTTGCCCAGCTCACTGCAGCCTCGACCTCCTGGGCTCAGGCAATCCTTCTGCCTCAGTCTCCCAAGTAGCTGGGACTGCAGGTGCACACCACTATGCCCGGTTAATTTTTTGACTTTTGTGGAGACGAGGTCTCACTATTTACCCAGACTGGTCTCGAACTCCTGGGCTCAAGCAACCTCCCACCCTGGCCTCCTTAAGTACTAGGATTACAGGTATGAGCCACCACACCGGCCTCCATTACGCCCCTTCTTAAACCCTCCATGGCTCCCGAGTAACACTGCCCATAAGGCCACACCAGCAGTCTTATCACCTCCTCCAGCCTCACCTCTGATCCCCGCCTCCACTTCCAGTAAGACTGGCTTTTTTGTTGTTGTTCTTCAAATGTGCCATGCTTTCTCTCTAACTCCAATCCCTGGCATGAACCCCCCACTGCTCCTCACTCGGCTAACTCCTGTGGTTTCTTGATCAGATGTCCCTTCTAGGAAACTGTCTTCATCCTGTCCTCTTGCCCATGCATACCCTGAGAACTCTCTCTAATAAGAGGCCTTGGCACCCTGATTTGGTGAGAACTGTCACTCAGCTGTGACCTCCATGGAGGCCGGGACTGGGCCAGTCCTCTACTCCAACGCCTTACACCTGGTATAGCCACACCATGCTCAATGAATGACCTGTCACAGGGTCAACGAGTCAATCATGCTGCAAGGACATGCTAGCATGTCCCAGACGCTGTGGCATGCAGGAAGAGCACACCCTATGGGCAGGGTCCAAGCAAGCAGCAATGCTGAGGAAGAGGAGCAGTGAGGACCTCGCAGGACTTGGGAGCTGGCCAGGAACCACAGCAAAGTCCCTCCTGCATGCCCACTGGCACTGAACTCCATCTGTTTCTCCTTCCCTCCACAATCCTGCAAGACCAGAACTGCCACTGCCACTCCATAAGCAGTTCCGGGTTACAGACGAAGAATGCGCAAACGAAGAACCGAACACAGTCACGTGCCTGTGCTCACTCGACCAGCACACATGGTCAGGATCGCAGGCTCGAGAGCCAGTCTGTCTGGCTTCAAATCCCAGCCCGGCCACTCGCTGGCTGCGAGACCTCAGGCCAGTGACCACACCTCTATGGGCCTCCATATCCTCATCTACAAATTGGGGCAAAGAGCACCTGCCTCCTGGGGTGGCCATGACATTTAAATGAGCGTGCAGATCAGCACCTGGCACAGGGAGGCAGTGACTGGTGGCTGCTGAGGTCACCCACAGGGCAGGGACCTAACCCCCCCACACCCTAGCTCTACTGTGGCATGCTGCCTTCCAGCCTGAACCTCTACAGTGACCTCAAGGCAGACATTTCCACGCTCATCTCTGTGCACGAATCCCTGAGGCCATGCCAGTCACCCTGAACCGAGGTCTGGAAGCAGGCTGGGGACAAAGTGCTGAATGGCAGAGCACAAGGGACCCAGAGCATGAGGAAAGCCAAACCTGGTTGTTGGAACGGCCAGGAGCCTTTTGTGAAAACAGATTTCTGGCCCCCATCCCTGGCGGCTGCCTCAGCTGCAGGGGGTGCAGCCCAGGGCGTGTGGTTTCACACTCTTAATCTTTCTGGAGTGCGACACCCTCCCAGAAATGGCACACACGCACTTCCACTGACTCACTGGCCACGAGCTGCTGGCCGGGCCAGCCCGGCGTACTCTTCCTGGGGTCTCGGAAGGACAAAGCCTATCTGCACGTCTCTGAGGGAGAGCCCCTCCTGGCACCCACTGGACTCACCGCCACAAAAGTTTCTCGTCAACACCACCATGAGTTATTAGAGTTCCTTTCTCCCAACATTTGTCCAGTGCCCAAGCCCTCCTGTGTACTAGCCTGGGATCACAGAGGTGACTCACACACAGCCTCTGCCCTTGATGGGGAAATACCATGAGAACATAGATAGAATAAGAGGCACAAAGAATTAGGGTGGCCACCTGCAGGTGCAGGCCTTGAGACCTGACGGCTAGAAGTGTGCAAAGGGCCTGGGGTGGCAGAGAGCAGAGACTTACACATGGGTACCGTTAACTCGATTGTGCTAACAGGGCAGAGGCTGGGGGGTGGAGCCCTTCTACAGAGGAGATCACAGCTCAGGGTGGAGCTGTGACTTCCCAGAGTCATTATCTGGGATGCAGAGAAGCTGGGGCTAGCATTTCACGTGGGGAGTCTTGGTACTCTTGCTGCCTCTCGTGCTAGTGGGCCAAGATAGGCTGACTTAGTTTTAGCTCAGAGAGGCTGCTCAAGCTGCCCACAGTCACCCAGCTTGTAGCAGTCAGGCCTGGAGCCCGAGGAGCTTCCCCCACTGTCTCAGGGTCTGCTGGGGCCCACATCTCAGAGTGGGCCTCTGTGGGAAAACAGGCTGCTGATGAGACTGGGGTTGGGGGGAAGAGGAGTACAAAGGCACACCGGAGACACAGACAGACAGCAAACGCGGCCATAGATAGGGAGAGCAGAGTGGTGATGACAGGAATAACAAGGTGAACATTTGCTGAGCGTTTACTACAGATCAGGCACAGTGTGATCTCACTTAATCCTCACGATCACCCTATGAAGATACACTGCAGCTGCATTTTATACACAGAAAAATCGAGGCACAGGGAGAACAATCGCCAGAGTCACATGGCTGCTCGGCGGCCAGTCTACTTGCCAACTCCTGCACGGAGGCAAAGCTGGGCAGGATGGAAATCTGAGCAGATGCAGCCCAGCCAACCCCTCGACCCGCTCCCTGCTCCCCAGCAACTCCACCCCTTACACTCAAGTCAGCCGATTCTCTCAACCCAGGGCCTCTCTCCAATGACAGATGCATTTCTACCTGCCCAACCTGTTCAAGGGCTACACTTGCAGCCCAGTTCCTATGAGAACTAGCAGCATGGCATTTCCACGTTCTCGGATCCCGGTGTGAGAACACCAGGACCCCAGACCCCTCTGCCCTTGGCAGCTCAGGTGGCTAGAGATGGGCTCACATTTGGGCCCCTCCACCTTGCAGGTGCCTCCACTTCTCAGGAGTCCCCCACACACACACTTGAGGACAGTCAGGGAGCAGAGAATGAGTCACTGGCAGGACTAGAGGGAAGGGAAGACCAGCCTCCCAGACAGTGGCTGGTGTCATGTGCTCTGGATCACAAGTTCCTCTCACACGCCTGCCTCGCAAACCCCACAGAGTTCAGCTGGGCCTGGGGAGACCAGCCGACCCTTGGGTCATCCCTGCAGCATGGGCTGGAAGGAAGGGTTCCTGGTCCAAGTCCAGCCTTGGTCCTTAGGAGAGCTGGGCCCACAGGGGTGGGATGAGCCGGCTAGCCCCCTCCACATCGCCCACATGCCCAGTCTGGCAGACTGTAGCAGCCTCTTCCACTCACGACTTCCACCCTGCCTCCTCCAAGCTGCACCCTGTCCACACACGCTGGCTCTGCTCGCTGTGAGGACCCACCCACTCCCATCCCCAGGGCTCATCCCAGCCTCAGACTTCCTGGGTGGCCTGCAGGGCAGGGATCACTGCCCGATTTTACAGATGAAGAAACAAGCAATGCTCTGCAGATCTGGTGCTTGCTGGAGGCCACAGAGTAAGCTGCCCACTGCCCCCCCACACTGGCCGCTCAGCCCCCTTGGACAGCACTGCAAGATGGCACTCTGCAAGATGGTTCCCAGTTCCGGCCAGGCCTCACAGGTGCTCATTCATCAAGCATTACTGAGTGTCCTTCTGGGGCTGAGGAAAGTGGACAAGGACCAACTCAGCCTAAACCCTCCCATTGGTGGGGGGAGACCACCGACAAGAAAACCACCTGCTCTCTGGGGGGGGGTCACAGGTCCTTGGTTTTTCTGTCCTGCAAATCTCATTGTCCAAACTCGCCAGCTGCATCAAGGACCCCTCCCCTAGGCTGGGCATGGAGGCTCACACCTACAATCCCTGCACTTTGGGAGGCTGAGGTGGGAGGATTGCTTGAGTTCAAGATCAGCCTGGGTAACATAGCAAGACCCGCTCTACAAAAAATAAAAAACAAGCCAGGCTCAGTGGCTCAGCCTGTAATCCCGCGCCTTGGGAGCCTGTGGGTTCGAGACCCGCCTGGGCAACTTGGCGAGACCTCATCTCTACAATAAATCAAAAATCAGCCGGGCATGGTAGCGCGTGCCCGTAATT
>NW_007011652.1:88542-90826 GCF_000164805.1 Carlito syrichta
GCAGGTCGAGGCTGTGGTGGCCGGGAGCGGCCACTGCACTCCAGTCTGGGCAACAGAGACTCCAACTCAAAAAAAATAATAAATAATAAATAAAAAAACAAAAAGAAAATAACAATGACCCCTCCACCCCTTGCCTAGGTTCAGGATCACCCAACACCTCACTAACAGGCCAACCTTCAAGCCCTCTCCCCAGCCAGGAGGGATCGACTCTTCTCACCCAGTCCACGCCTTCCTGTCTCCACCTCAAACTTACCACCTACTGTGGAATGAGTCCTGACCAGCCCTCACCACCCCTCTCTAAACTGCTGGAAGTGAGAGAGTCCCCTGCCAGGAAGGTGTCACCACCTCCACACCTTGCCTGGAGCAGACCTGCCAGCAGCACTTCTCTCAGCGCCTCTCAGCCAGATTCCAACTGACCCTTTTTCTTAGACATCTGTCCCCACCTGAAATTCCTTCACTGCCCCTCCAAGATCGTCCATGAAAAAAACCAAAAATCAAACAAATCTGCTTGAACAACAGCTGCATCTTTGTGGCAGAAATTTCCAAGGACTGTCTTGCTTAATCTTCACAACTAGCCCACGGTGGAAATTAGCAGCCCCACTTGCAGAAGAACAGGGGGCTCATATAGGAAAAGCGCCTTGCCAGACCTCTCCTGGGGACCTGCAGACCAGAAACAACCCCCACCCCAACCTGTGCCCAACTATCCAGCCGCCCTCACCCCAGCCCTGAACCTCCCCATCCCAGGCCCACAAACTGACCCCCATCTATGCCCCTCTCCTGGAAGCTTCTGAGGCAGCCACACCCAAGACCCACTCCACAAAGAGTCCTACTCCAGCCCCAAAACTATCACCAAGGTCTTAGCAACAGCTGCAACTCCGTGAAGGCTCACCCTGGCAGCGCAACTGTCACACACGGTTTCATCTGATCCTCTCCTAAGCCTGCAGCGTGAGTGTTGTCACTTACTTTACAGACAGGAATACTGAGGCTCAGAGAAGTCAGGTAACCGGCCTGAGGACATGAAGCAGGTGAAGGGCAGCGTCGGGATTTGAGCTGGTGCTTCTTCTGCTCTTGACATCACCCTGCCCTGCCTCTCTGGCTCGTCCCTCTTCCTGTTCTGAACTCCTTGGAGTGGACACCACACTGTGGCCAGGCCCGTTCTGCCTCTTTCCTCAGCCCCAGTCCTGCCTAAGCCCTCCAATCCCAAGCTGACAACCTACCCCTGGGGCCCAGAGCCTAAGGACCTGGTCAGCTCCCAATGCCGGAAGTCTTCACTTAACCACTGACTCTTTAACAATAAACAGCCACACTGGCATTTACGGCAAGCTTCCTGTGGGTCCGGTTTCCAGGTACCACACTTCCCATCCTTAGAGCAAAGCCACCATCCCTCCACTGCCCACAGCAGTTCCTCCTCTTTCCCTGGGGCCAGCAGACCAATGTCTTTGGAGCCTCCGCCAGGCCAGTCTTCCTTCGACAAGCTCTTCCCCAGAAACCAACAGATTTCTCCTGCGTGGAAACAGACTCAACGGTGCCATCCATCTCCCAAAGGACCTTCCACCTTCCCAGCCCCCTGGCCTCAACACACCTCCCAGCTACCCTTTCAGGTCCAACACCGACCCAACCTCCTCCCGTGGGCCTCCAGTCCCGCGACCTGCCCCCTCTCCCAGCACCGCAAACCGCCCTGCTTCCTTCATGCTCTCACCTGCTGCTGATTGGCAACTCCCATTCCTGACTTGGTGGCACCCCCCCAACTCTTCTTGGGAAGGAAAAAGACCCTTCCACGGCCAGGTTCCACCTCCTCTGCTCCTGGATGACTGACTCCCTCCTCTCTGCTTCTCTTTCTTTGAGGAAGAGGGAGCCTGCGGTGGTCTTTCTTCTCTGCTTCTCTCCCGGGAGTTCACCTGGCCTCCCTTTCACCGACCCCTCTACAGCGACAGTCCAGGTGTGCATTCCTCTTCCTCTTTCCAGCCAAGAAAGTGACCGGCGCGACCACTCCTCGCCCCAAGGCTTGCATGCCGGCGACTTCGCCTCATCCCATTGCCAGGGGCCCATCTAATTCTTCCAACTGCCCTTCGGGGGCCAAAGTTGACCACGCTTCCTCCCCCGATTCTGAGGCAACTGAATCCAAAGGCTGCCAGCCTCCCGGTCTCACAAACCACCGAACTTTCTCTAACTGCCCATGGTTTGAAAACCTCAAACGATCACCTTCGACGTGCGGAGCGGGGTGGGGGGCATACACCAGATACTTTTCACCTTCCCAGACGATGGCCACCCCCCTCTAACAGCC
>NW_007011652.1:91280-96764 GCF_000164805.1 Carlito syrichta
GTCTCTCCGGGCCCGCCCGCCGTCCCGGGGCATGAGCTCCGCCGCTGCTTCAGGCGCCGCCTCTGTCCGCTCTCGTCGTCGTAATCGTCGCCGCCGGGAGCCCAAGCGCGCCTCCGCCGAGCCCCGCGCGCGCCTGCTCGTTCGCAGTCGCACTTTCGCTGAAGGCTGGCGAGCCCGCCGCGTACTAAAAGCGGCAGGAAGTTACCTTAAGCTACATGCAGGTAGAGTTTAGTCGACGGGGATTTGAAGAGAGAAATAAAGGGCAGAAAAACCCTCGGAACAAAGAAACGTGAGCGGCGAATCTGCAGAGCCGGAACTGCAGACGATGAAGGGCGGGGCGAAGTGGACGCCGTCTCCCAGAGCAGCGTGCAAGCGCGAACCTCAGTTCCGCCTCCCCGCCTCAGTCTAGAAAACCAACGTTCGGGCTCGCGCACATTCGTCATGAGCAAGGCACTGGAGGTGGTGTAATTGATAGAAATGAAAACATCTGAGGCCGGGCCAACAGAGGAAGAGAGGTAAAGGGATGGAGAAGTCGAACGGAAAGGCGACAGGAGCTGCGTTGGACATACGAGTACAGGTGCTGGGTGTCGACAAAAGGGATCTCCTGGAGACGAAGGCACGGCCCCTGGCTAGTCTCATAGTTGTCCGTTTGCAGGCTGCGGTTACATCAACAGCGCTCTGTCTCTGGTAGGGCTGCATCAATTATAACTTGAGCTACAGCTTTAAAATAAATATGAGCCCCTGAGGGATATCATAGCCTTGATTTTAAAATGGAAGAAATTCCAAAGGCTGGAGACGAATCTGCCGACCGAAATACCGGTGATGAAAAAGGTGGATGGACCAGAATGGGCCCCGCGACCTCAAGCCACACCCCCCCCCCCAGCTCAGTTCAATCGCTTGATATTCGCCTCCGCACTTTCACCTTGCTTTGGCGGGGGGGGGCATCACGCAACCTGGGAAAGGCGGGGCCGAAGCCCTTGAGGGAAAAATGGGGACTCGGGGCGGAGCGAGCCGCGTCGTTGCCAAGGCAACCGGAGAGCTGGGCTCCGACTGGCCAGAGGCGGCGTGGTGGATGAACGGACAGTAGCCGAGGCTGTACGCCTGCCCCGTTCCGTCGGCCGCCGCACTTTCGCGGCACAGAGGAAACCTCGCCTCCACTTAAAGGCAGCCTCCGCCTGCACTGACCCTAAAGGAACCTCCAAAGAGGGCAGAAACCACTTTCTTTTTCAACAGTCTGCGGAAAGGTGACTGGTAGCAGGGGCTAAGTGAAGCGAGTGATATGGACAGCCACGCGCCAAGGCTGGGGAAACGGGGAGCAGGTGAAGCCTCACCCTGACCCTGAGGCTGTCAGTGGGGCCGCCGCACGGGCCCTACCCTCCGTCCGGTGCGAGGGGAAAGCGAATCGGCGGCTCCGCGTGCAGTCCGGGCCAGCCAGAGGCGGGGCCGCGGGGGGGAGCGAGCGTGCACGACCACGTGGCCGGGGCGAGCCACACCCCTGGCTTTGTAAGGTGCATCCCTGCCAGCCCAAAAATGAACTCGAGTCCAAATCTCCGGATCCCAACGTTCTGGCCGCTCCAGCCATCCCAGGAGACTTGCGGCGGTGCAGTCCTACACCTTTATCCGGATTCATCTCCTATTTGGCCCAGCTCCACAGGATTCAGCCCGTGGATAACCACCCCTAGATATGGCCCCATCCCCGTGGGTATGTTATACACACACACACACACACGAGTCGAATTTTCTTGGGATAATTGGTTCTTTAGCAGGAGGGGACCACTGGGAGTCTGTTCAGGGTGGCTGAGCTTTGCAACCTCTTCCATAAACAACTTCCCATCCCAATACCCCCCTCCCCCGCCCCAGTCTTCAAGAAATGGCGTCGGCCCCATATTTCTGTATCACTGCCTTTGTATGAGGCTGCTTGGAACAGAGTGTGCAGTAGAGTTCAGAGTTCTGAGGTAGAGCATTCCTTTCAACGGGATCTAGAATTCCTAGCGTTGCAGAATTTTACTGACTAGACCTGGGAGGTCTCAGGAGTCCAGAGTTGCCTGGAGCTTGACTGAAAAGTCCAAGGGAGCTCATAACCCTACCGACCCAGAGTTCCTGGGTCAGGAATATTTGGAGGCCTGGGATGCTGTAGCTAAGCCAAAAGCAGAAAGGTGAACACAATGTCTTTATGGCTTGAAGGTGTATGAAATGATGTCACTACATCGGAGCAGTGCCTCAGCCTGCACACCTATGGGAGTCTGCAGCTGTGACACGTAGAAGTTGGCCACGTCCAGATCGGTGGCTCCAAAGTGGGCAGCCACATGCACACCCTCGTGCAATGTGAAGCTCACCTGACGGCCCACCATGGCCAGCAGGCTGCGGAGGTAGCGCTCCCGGAGGGCAGCTCGGGCCCGCTGCTCCTGGGACTCTCCAGAGTCTTGCACTCTGGGGCACTCCTGGACTGCAGGAACCTCTGGCTTCAGGGCGGCTCTGCGTCCATCGGGGGCAAAGCCACGGCTCAGGCCGTCAGGGCCCCGGGGGAGCCGGAGCACAGGCACAGGCACAGGAATGGTCAGTGGAGTCTGCATTGTCCTGGCTGTCAAGTGAAGAAAAAGAGCAGGAAACCATTAAATGGGAAGTGTGGGGCTGAAGGAGGGGATGGAGTGGGAGCCAAGGCTGGTCTGCAGGCTTCTCCACTTAACCCGGGCTGCTCCACTTAAACCAGGCATCTCACTTAGCCCAGGCTTCTCCACTTAAGCCAGGCTTCTCTTAACATGGGCATCTCCAGTTTACCTGGGCTTCTCCACTTAACCAAAGCACCTCACTTAGTCCAGGCATCTCCACTTAGCCCGGGCATCTCTGCTTAACCCAGGCATCTCCACTTAACCCAGGTTTCTTCACTTATCCTAGGCTTCTCCACTTAACCTGGGCACCTCACTTAACCCAGGCTTCTCCTCTTAACCCAGAAACCTCTCTCAACCCAGGCTTCACCACTTAACCTGTCTACAATTCATCCCTGTCCTGAAATCAGCACCATCTCACCCCCAGTGGCTTGGGCAGAAACTAAGTATCACAAGCACAAGAACATGAGCCCCAAGAAGGCAGGGACTTTTGTCTGCGTTTATCACAGATCTATTCCGTTTTGGTAGACAGGAATTTACCAAAGAACGAACCTCAGCCTCCTCTCTGACACACAGCCCATCCAACCCATCAGGAAATCCCCTCTTCCAAACAGATGCCCACTCACACAGGAGCCAGCTTTACAGGGCTCCCATGGGCCAAATCTGAGATGATCAGAACAATAAAATAATGCTAGGTACAGGTTATAACCCCACTGGATAAAAAAACCCATGCCAGGCACAGCAGCTCATGCCTGTAATTCCAGCACTTTGGGAGGCTGGGGTGAGAGGATTGCCTGAGCTCACAGGTTCGAGACCAGCCTGGGCAACATCGTGAGACCTTGTCTCTACAGTAAATTTAAAAAGTAGCTGGACATGGTGGCACACCTGTAGTTCCAGTTACTTGGAAGGCTGAGGTAGAAAGACTTCCTGAGTCCAACAGGTCGAGGCCGCGGTGGCCATGAGCAGCGTGCCACTGCACTCTAGCCTAAATGACGGGGACTCCAACTCAAAAAAAAAAAAAGAGGCCGGGCTCGGTGGCTCAGCCTGTAATCCCGCGCCTTTGGGAGGCTGAGGTGAGTGGATTGCCTGAGCCCACGGGTTCGAGACCTGCCTGGGCAACTTGGCGAGACCTCATCTCTACAATAAAGCAAAAAATTACCCGGGCATGGTAGCACCCGCCTATAGTTCCAGCTACTTGGAAGGCTGAGGCAGAAGGATCGCCTGAACCCAACGGGTTGAGGCTGCGGTGGCCATGAGCAGCGTGCCACTGCACTCTAGCCTAAATGACGGGGACTCCAACTCAAAAAAAAAAAAAGAGGCCGGGCTCGGTGGCTCAGCCTGTAATCCCGCGCCTTTGGGAGGCTGAGGTGAGTGGATTGCCTGAGCCCACGGGTTCGAGACCTGCCTGGGCAACTTGGCGAGACCTCATCTCTACAATAAAGCAAAAAATTACCCGGGCATGGTAGCACCCGCCTATAGTTCCAGCTACTTGGAAGGCTGAGGCAGAAGGATCGCCTGAACCCAACGGGTTGAGGCTGCGGTGGCCATGAGCAGCGTGCCACTGCACTCTAGCCTAAATGACGGGGACTCCAACTCAAAAAAAAAAAAAGAGGCCGGGCTCGGTGGCTCAGCCTGTAATCCCGCGCCTTTGGGAGGCTGAGGTGAGTGGATTGCCTGAGCCCACGGGTTCGAGACCTGCCTGGGCAACTTGGCGAGACCTCATCTCTACAATAAAGCAAAAAATTACCCGGGCATGGTAGCACCCGCCTATAGTTCCAGCTACTTGGAAGGCTGAGGCAGAAGGATCGCCTGAACCCAACGGGTTGAGGCTGCGGTGGCCATGAGCAGCGTGCCACTGCACTCTAGCCTAAATGACGGGGACTCCAACTCAAAAAAAAAAAAAGAGGCCGGGCTCGGTGGCTCAGCCTGTAATCCCGCGCCTTTGGGAGGCTGAGGTGAGTGGATTGCCTGAGCCCACGGGTTCGAGACCTGCCTGGGCAACTTGGCGAGACCTCATCTCTACAATAAAGCAAAAAATTACCCGGGCATGGTAGCACCCGCCTATAGTTCCAGCTACTTGGAAGGCTGAGGCAGAAGGATCGCCTGAACCCAACGGGTTGAGGCTGCGGTGGCCATGAGCAGCGTGCCACTGCACTCTAGCCTAAATGACGGGGACTCCAACTCAAAAAAAAAAAAAGAGGCCGGGCTCGGTGGCTCAGCCTGTAATCCCGCGCCTTTGGGAGGCTGAGGTGAGTGGATTGCCTGAGCCCACGGGTTCGAGACCTGCCTGGGCAACTTGGCGAGACCTCATCTCTACAATAAAGCAAAAAATTACCCGGGCATGGTAGCACCCGCCTATAGTTCCAGCTACTTGGAAGGCTGAGGCGGAGGGATCGCTGGAGCCCAGCAGGTCGAGGCTGCGGTGGCTGGGAACGGCCACTGCGCTCCAGTCTGGGTGACGGAGTGAGACTCCAATTCAAAAAAAAAAAAGAGAAATCCAGAGCCTATATTGACAGTAAGTACATGAATAAATAAATCAGTAAATAAAAGAGAAGGGAAAGGTCTTCCTTACTGTAGAGTAAGTAGATGTAAAAGGAATAATGGAGTTGGAAAATCATCACGGATGCAAACATTTGTGGATGAAGTTAGATGAGGTATAGGGTATCCACACAGTCTTAAAGAACCTCCACCCAGGCCGGGCGTGGTGGCTCACACCTATAATCCCAGCACTTTGGGAAGCCCAGGGGAGAGGACTGCCTGAGCCCACAGGTTTGAGACCAGCCTGGGCAACTTGGTGAGACCTCGTTTCTACAATAAATTTTTTTTTTGAGTTGGAGTCTCACTCTTGCCCAGACTGGAGTGCAGTGGCCGCTCCCGG
>NW_007011652.1:96804-98938 GCF_000164805.1 Carlito syrichta
ACTCACCTCAGCCTCCCAAAGGCGCGGGATTGCAGGCTGAGCCACCGAGCCCGGCTTACAATAAATTTTTTTTTTAATTAGCTAGACGTGGTGGCACATGCCTGTAGTTCCAGTTACTTGGAAGGCTGAGGGGAAAGGACCACCTGAGCCCAGCAGGTTGAGGCTGCAGTGGCTGTGATCATGCCACTGCAGTCCTGCCTGGGTGACAGAGTGAGACTGACTCAATAAATAAAGGGTACATATTCATTCACAACCTAACACCTCTCTCCTCCTCCACTGCCTGCACCTTGCAGCAGCCACTGTCACTTCCTGCCTGGACAACTGTGGTCAACCCTCACTGGGTCCCCTGCTTCTCCTTCCACCCCCAAGTCTGTGCCCCACATAGCCAGAAGCACCCCAGTATCACACCCTCCTCTGCTCAAAGACAAAGCCCAAGTCCTCTGCACAGCCCTCAAGCCCCGCGAGCTCCAGATCTCGCCAGCACCCCTTGTGGAGTACTCCCCACCCCAGCCACTGCCACACGGGCCTCCTCGCTGGTCCCTTCTAGGGCCATGCTGTTCCCTGTATCTTGACTTCAAGCGGCCACCTTACTTTTCTCACTGCTAGATCCCAGGCTCCTGGTATACATGTGCCACAGAGACCAAAAGAGAATGACTGGGGTCGGACTTCCTTCACAGGCAGTTTTTCTTCCTTTGTTATGGAGAAATCACACCAATTGCTCCCTAAGCTGTTACCAGGATGCAACAGGTTCCTGCATGGCAGGTCCTGGCACATACTAGATTCTCTGTAATACAAATAGTTACTGCTAGTATTGTATCACTGTGTGATTTAGGGTAGATGGCTTACCTGCCCTGTGCCTCTGTTCCTGCATCTGTAAAACGGAGCCCTACCTCACAGGGTTGGCATGGGATCTAAACGACCCAACCAGTCTACAATGTTTAGCACATATCTGGAACATATTTGGGCGCTATGTGGCAGGCACAGTGGCTCACACCTGTAATCCCAGCACTTGGGGAGACCAAGGTGGGAGGATCAGTTGAGGCCAGGAGTTTGAAACCAGCATGTTTGACAAGGCCCCGCCTCTACAAAAAAAAATTTTGAAACTCAGCCTGCTGTAATGGCAGGTCTATAGCCCCAGGTCCTTGGGAGGCTGAGGCGGGAGAATGGCTTGAGTCCAGGAGGTCAAGGCTACAGTGAGCTATGATGGTGCCACTGCACTCCAGCCTGGGCAACAGAGCAAGACCCTGCTTCAAAAAAAAAAAAAAACCCTCTGCTATGATGCTGAATGCATACAGAGGAACACTAGGGGCAGGAGGACAGAGGGAGACCCAGGTTTTGGGCAGCTGTACCCTCCCCATGGTTCCGTTTCTTCCTCTCTAAAGCCCAGTGAGGATTCACTGAGGTGACTGGCAAGTGTTGGGTGCCTAGCACACTGGGGCCAGGTAGAGAGAGAAGTTGATGACAATTGTCCTTCCTCCTATTAGGCTCTTCCCAACATCTCAGCTGTGAGCTTCTTGCAAGACAGGACCCTGAGAAGCATGGGCCAAGGATGCCAACCAGGGTTTCTCCAGGTGGGTCCTGATGACCTTGAGGCTGGATGATCCCGTGGTGGGGGCTGCCCAGTGCATCGGTATTGGGTTTGAGTGGCATCCCTGGCCTCTACCTACTAGATGCCAGTAGTCTCCCCCCAAGCAGTGGTGACAACCAAAAATGTCTCCATTGGTGAATTGGATGGTATGTGAGGTAGGTGAATTATATCTCAATAAAGTTATTTTATTGAGCTGGAGTCTCACTCTGTCACCCAGGCTGGAGTGCAGTGGCACACTCACGGCCACCGCAGCCTCGACCTGCTGGGCTCTGGCGATCCTTGCGCCTCAGCATTCCAAGTAGCTGGAACTACAGATGCACGCCACCACAGCCAGCTAGTTTGTTGTGGTTTTTTTTCGCAATTTATTGTAGAGACGAGGTCTCACCAAGCTGCCCAGGGTGGTCTCGATCTCCTGGGCTCAGGCAATCCTCTCCCCTTGGCCTCCCAAAGTGCTGGGATTACCGGCTAAGCCACCGCACCCAGCTGGAGTCTCACCCTTTGTCACCTGGGCTGGAGTGTGCAACGGCACACTCACAGCCACTGCAG
>NW_007011652.1:98958-103840 GCF_000164805.1 Carlito syrichta
TTTGTGATTTATTGTAGAGATGAGGTCTCGCCAAGTTGCCCAGGCTGGTCTCGAACCCCCAGGCTCAGGCAATCCTCTCACCTTGGCCTCCCAAAGTGTTGGAATTACAGGCGTGAGCCACCGCTTCCGGCTCATAACCATCTTTATTCTCTCCTCCCTCTTTGTGACCTGTCTTCATGAGTGTTTCATTTGGGGACATCAGGGGACATTTGGTGATTTATGGAGAATATTTTCTTTTTTATTTTTTTTTATTTATTATAGAGATGAGGTCTCGCCAAGTTGCCCAGGAGGGTCTCGAACCCGCGGGCTCAGGCAATACACTCACCTCAGCCTCCCAAAGGCACGGGATTACAGGCTGAGCCACCGAGCCCGGCCATTTTCTTTTTTAAAAAATAATTTTATTGGCTGAGTGTGGTGGGTTCAAGACCAGCCTGGGCAATTTGGCGAGACCTCATTTCTACAATAAATCAAAAAATGTTTCTGAGTACCACATGTACTCACTCATAAGTGAATCCTGAACATTTATAATACTATAAGAAAGGGATTAAGCCGGGCTCGGTGGCTCAGCCTGTAATCCCGCACCTTTGGGAGGCTGAGGTGAGTGGATTGCCTGAGCCCGCGGGTTTGAGACCCGCCTAGGCAGCGAGACCTCATTTTATAAAAATAAAAAAAATCAGCTGGGCATGGTAGCGCATGCCTGTAATTCCGGCTACTCGGAAGGCTGAGGCGGAAGGATCGCCGGAGCCCAGCAGGTCGAGGCTGCGGTGGCCGGGAGCGGCCACTAGACTCCAGTCTGGGTGACAGAGTGAGACTCCAACTCAAAAAAAAAGGGGGGGGGGATTGGCAGTAGTGGGTCACTGCCGGGGGGGGCACATAACATCAATAAGGGTACCCACACTTTACCTGTATAATAACCACATATGTACCTAACCCTGAATTATACTCTACATTTTAAAAATAAGGAATAAAGATAAATAAATAAATACAAAATAAAATAAAAAGACTTGGGTCTTCTCTGAAAAAAAAAATTAGCCAGGTGTGGTGATGCACATCTGTAATTTCAGCTATTTGGGAAGCTGAAGCAGAAGGATTCCCTGAGCCTAGGAGGTCAAGTCTGCAGTGGCCTTGAGTGTGCCACTGCACTCCAGGCTAGGCGACAGAGTGAGACTCCGACTCAATAAAAAAGATGGCTATGGAAAACATAAAGATATTTACAATGTCACTGAGAAGCAGCAAAATGCAAATTAAAGCTGCAATGCTACAGGATTCTTCTGAGATTAAGAAGGACCAAAAAGGTTGATGGGCCGGGTGCAAGGGCTCATGCCTGTAATCCCAGAACTTTGGGAGGCTGAGCAGGAAGACTGCTTGAGCCCAGGAGTTCAAGACCAGACTGGGAAACAGAGCGATACCTCATCTCTACAAAAAAAATTTTTAAATTAAATGGATGTAGTGGCACGCACCTGTAGTCCCAGTTTCCTGGAAGGCTGAGGCAGGAGGATCACCTAAGCCCAGGGGGTCAAGACTGCAGTGATCCATGATTGCACCACTGCTCTCCAGCCTGGGGACAGAGCAAGACCCTGACTCAAAAAAAATAAGGTTGATAATACATTGTATTGCTGAAGCTATGGAGGAACAGATCTTCAAATCCCTTGTGGTTAGGGGCATCCGATTAAGCCAGCTTCAAGGAGGGAGCAGTTTGACAGTATTTATGGAAACACAAGAGAACATCATTCCGTGTTTCTCATTGGGAGACGGAAGAGATACCATGGGAGATTTTTAGCTGTAGATTTCGATTTTTTTCTGCACCTTTTGAATTCTGTACCATGTATTTGTATATTTAAGACAACTTTTAGCCGGGCATGGTGGCGCGTGCCTGTAGTTTCAGCTACGTGGAAAGCTGAGGCAGAAGGATCGCTTGAGCCCAGAAGGTCAAGGCTGTAGTGACCAGGAGCGTGCCACTACCCTCTAGCCTGGGCAACAGAGTGAGACTCCAACTCCAACTCCCAAAAAAAAAAAAAAAAAAGACAACTTTAACATTCTCATTTAAAAGGAAGGAAGAGGTATACTCTAATGCACCCAGGCCCCTTAAAAACATTTGTTAGCAAGAGCTCCCCCTCAAAAATCTGACTGATCACCCACACTGCATAACCAGCTGCCAAGTCTTACCCATCTGACACCCCCACTGGTGGCCCAAATAGAATCCTTGGCAAAATATGTAATTTTAATCTTTTATTTTATTTTTCTTCTTGGCAAAATATATAGCCGAAGTTGGCGTGCTCTCTATGTACAGGGCCAGGTAGTAAATATTTCACTCTGTCGTAAGCGCTCGATTCTGCCAGAGTAAACAAGTGAACAGGATTGTGCTCCAAGAAAACCTTATTGGGACTCTGAAATCTGAATTCTATATCGCTTTCACACACCAAAAAAAAATTCCCTTTAAGTTTTTCAACCTCTTAAAAATGGCAAAAATTCAAGACCCGCCTGGGCAGCAAGACCTCATCTCTACAATAAATCAAAAAATCAGCCGGGCGTGGTAGCGCGCGCCTGTAATTCCAGCTACTCAGAAGGCTGAGGCGGAAGGATCGCCGGAGCCCAGCAGGCGAGACTGCGGTGGCCGGGAGCGGCCACTGCATTCCAGTCTGGGCGACAGAGTGAGACTCCAATTCAAAAAAAAAAAATGGCAAAAACAATGTTAATTTGGGGCCATATAGTAACAGGAATGGCCACAGCTGACCATTCCCAACACAGAGGATGAGAGTGCAGGCTCAGGGAGAGGAGGTGCGGGGTGACAGTCTTCCAAGACTCCCTACAGGGAGCTGGGCACATCACTGCACTCAGCAAGCAGCCTCCTTGCTCTGGTTCTCACCGGTGAAATGAAGCATAAAAAGACCTCCTAGGGTTGTCAGGAGACTCTTGGCGGGGTGGAGAGGGTGATCATCGAGGCAAAGGACACCCCAGAGAGTGGACAGAGTGTCCTTGTCCTCCTTGCTTTCTCTCCCACCTACAACCAATCCATCTGCAAGGCTTGTGGGTGCCACCATCAAAATGGCATCCTGACCAGCCTGGGCAACATGGCAAGACCTCATCTCTACACATAATTTTAAAAACTGGCCGGGCATGGAGGCACGTGCCTGTAGTCCTAGTTACTTGGGAGGCTGGGGCAGGAGGATCACTTGAGCCCAGGTGTTGGAGGCTGCAGTGAGCCATGATCATGCCACTGCACTCCCGCCTGGGCAGCAGAGTAAGACCTCGACTCAAAAAAAAAAAAAAAAAAAAAGGCATCCTGACTCCATGACCTGTCACCATCCCAACTCTGCCCTCCTCCTGGATCCAGCCACCATCACCTCCTTGCCCCACAGGCCGTCCCCAACACTGGCAGGCAGGGATCCTGCTAGAACTAGCACCACCACATCCCTCAGAGCCTTCCCATGGGCCCTGCCTCATCCAGAGCAAAAGCCAAAGTCCTTATGATGGCGACAAGGCCCTGTCACCTCTCTGGCCTCACCTCCCACCCCCTACCCTTGGCTCACAGTGTTGTTCCTTGAGCTTGCCAAGCACGGTGCTGCCTCAGGGCCTCTGCGCTTGCTGTTCTTACTGCCTGGAACCTTCTTCCAGATAGGAGATTATGTATTTCTAGACACATGGCTCACTTTCACTGAGGTGGCTGCCCAAACGTGACCTTTATGGGGAGGGAAAATAGTAGCCTTGCATCTTGCATTATCTTTTCTTCACAGCACTGTTACCTCCTGACATGTATCTACTTGTTTACCTGTGTGCTGCTTGTTTGCCCCAGAACAGGATTGAGAGAGACGTATCTGATTGCTTCACAACCCCATCCCCAGCCCCTCTTCACAGGGACTGGCCAAAGGAGTTGCGGGGACCTCAGTAAATATTTTCTAGAGATGAGGTCTTGCTATGCTATGTTGCCCAGGCTGCTCTCGAACTTCTGGGCTCAAGCAATCTTCCAACCTCAACTTCCCAAGGTGCTGGGATTACAGGCGTGAGCCACCGTGGCCGGCTGAACAAATATTTGTTGAAAGCATGTGAAGACTCATCCACCCACAGCACCCAGCACTATCCACACGCCATCCAAGTGCCTGCTCTGTGCGTGCCCATGCTGGGGGTCCTGGGAACTCATCTGTCCAGTCCTGTCCTCATAGGCCCACAGTCCACAGGGAGACGCAGACTTGTCCCCAGACAGTGATGACCCAGAGGAGGCTGGCCTAGCATGAGGGAGCCCAGAGGAGACACTGGCCCAGCATGGGGGGCAGAGGACGGTTTCCAGGAAGGGAGCTCAGAGAAGATCCCTGAGATAAGGTTACATGGGGGCACAGACCTGAATGAGTGGGAATGGAGCCCCACAGAGATGTGGGAAAAGCATTCCAATCAGAGGGAACGGCAAATGCAAAGTCCACGGAAGGGTGGCTGTGGGGCAAAGTGAGGTGGCCAGTGTGGAGGGGGGGCAGGACCTCAAGGGCTGTGGTGAGAACTTAGGCCTCTACCCCAAGTGAGACTAGAGCCGCTGGACAGTTCAGAGCAGAGGAGGGGCGGGATCTGGCTGAGGTTTTCATAGGATCTCTCTGCCTGCTACATGGACAAGAGACTAAGGGGGAGAGAGGGAAAAGCTCAGTGAGGTTACGGCAGTGGTTCAGGTAGAAGAGGATGGTGCCGAGGACAGGGTGGGGACAGCGGTCCGGGGAGCAGTTGTCACATTAAGGTATGTCTGGAAGTTTGAGAGCCCTCACTGATGGACGGTATGTGTGATATGAGGGAAACAGCAGCCGAGGGAGACGCCAAGGTGTTTCCTGATGGAGAAGACCACGTGAGTGGGATTAAGGGATATTTACATCTTCTGATTTTTTTTTTTTTTTTTTTGGGTTGG
>NW_007011652.1:103860-106184 GCF_000164805.1 Carlito syrichta
GCCCAGGCGGGTCTCGAACCCACGGGCTCAGGCAATCCACTCACCTCAGCCTCCCAAGGCGCAGGATTACAGGCTGAGCCACCGAGCCCGGCTTCTGATATATTTTAAAGCACATTTATTTATTTATTTACTTTGAGGCAGGGTTCTCTTTATGTTGCCCAGGCTAGTCTCAAACTCCTGGACTCAAGGATCCTCCTGCCTCAGCCTACCGAATAGCTGGGAATACAGGATCCTGCTTACATCTGGAATTTTTCTAACCACTGTCACTCCAATTTAGTCAAGCCTTACCAGTCCCAGGGACCTACCCTCAGCCTAGGTTAACACTTGAGTTTTTTGTTCTTTGGGGGTTTTTTTGAGTTGGAATTTCACTCTGTCGCCTAGGCTGTAGTGCAGTGGCATGCTCAGGGCCACCACTGCCACGCCCTGCTGGGCTCAGGCAATCCTCCCACCTCAGCCTTCCAAGTAGCTGGAACTACAGGCACTCACTACCACGCTCCGCTAATTTTTTGATTTTTTTATTGTAGAGACAAGGTCTCGTCAAGTTGCTCAGGCCTGTCTCAAACCCCTGGGCTCCGGCAATCCTCTCACCTTGGTCTCCCAAAGTGCTAGGATTATAGGTTTGAGCCACCACACCCAGCCGTAACACTTGAGTTTTAAGAGTAACACCCTGGTCTCCAGGATCAGTACTTATGAAAGACAGATGAGAATTAAGCAAGTGGCCAAAGCATTATGTGAAATCCCAGGATAAAACAAAATGAAGGGAGGGCCAGCATGGGGCTTT
The DNA here is from genome assembly GCF_000164805.1 of Carlito syrichta. NCBI lineage: Eukaryota > Metazoa > Chordata > Mammalia > Primates > Tarsiidae > Carlito > Carlito syrichta. Next base: position 104,642 of record NW_007011652.1, read on the forward strand.
GTTTTCTCCATCAGAAAAAAAAGGAGGGGGAAAGATTTGGTCTTATCCATTCAATCCCGTTTTCCTACAGTGGAACGTGAAGCTGGGAGGTGGAGGTGTCAGATCATTTACTGGGTGCAAAATGGAAGTGGGAGACAAGAAAGCACACTCAGTTTGCCCTGAGAACCAGCAGGAGCCCTCATCCCTGCCCAGTGCAGGACAGACTTTTCCACCAGCTCAGGGGAACCCTTGGAGGTTCTGGAGCCCAGGTGTGAACTGATAAGACACTGGTTTGAGAAAGGTCACACAGGGTGTGCCCAAGAAAGCAAAGGCAGGCATTATCCATTCTCCCTGGTGACCAGGCCCCAGAGCCCTTTATCCTTTCCATCTCCAAGGCAGGGCTTTCTGAAGGTTTCAGGAAAAACGTCCAAACCCATCCCTCATGACTTGAAAAACTAGTCTGTTAGATTCAAGAGCCCAGCACTTAGGTCAATGGCAAGGAAAGGGGATTCCCAGACTTCCCTTCTTGGGGCATCCACGCTCACTTTCAAGAAAATTAGAAAGGGACCAAGCACAGTGGCTCACACCTGTAATCCCAACGTTTTGGGAGGCAGAGGCAGGAGAATACCTTGGAGCCAGGAGTTCAAGATCAGCCTGGGCAACATAATGTGACTCAGTCAAAATATAAAAAATAAAAATAGCCCGGGAGCAGTGGCTCAAGTCTGTAATCCCAGCACTTTGGGGGGCCAGGGCAAGAGGACTGTCTGAGCCTGTGGGTTCGAAACCAGCCTGGGCAACATGGTGAGACCTCGGTCTCTACAATAAATTGAAAAATTAGGCAGGCGTCATAGCCCACCTGTAGTTCCAGCTACTTGGAAGGCTGAGGCGGAAGGATCGATGGAGCCCAGCAGGTAGACGAGGTAGACCCTGGGGTGGCCGTGAGCATGCCACTGCACTCTAGCCCAGGCGATGGAGTGAGACTCTGACTCAAAAAAAAAAAAAAAAAAACAAGCCAGAACCGATGGCACAAGCCTGTAGTCCCAGCTACTTAGGAGGCTGAGGCAGAAGGATCGCCTGAGCCCAGGAGTTTGAGGCTGTAGTGACTTATGGTCTCACCACTGCATCTAGCCTGGGCAACAAACCCAGACCCTGTCTCTAAAAAAAGAGAATGGATCAGCTCCATGGACCAACACTCGATCAATCCTTCACAGTTGCCAGGACAGGGAAATAGCCCAGTTACCAAGTTAACGGCGAGGCCACCAGACCTAACTAGCCAAGATGCTGACGTGTCCACACACACCCAGGGCTGCTCCATCTTGATGCAAATTAGTTCAATGGGCCACCCGAGAGGGTCAGAACCCCAAGCACTGAATCTCTCCCCTCCCTCTCGCCCCTGGGCCGGTCCGTTTCCTTTCAATTCCGCCCATTGCCCTCCTTTTCTTATACTAAGCGGGTCCTCCCGGCCCCCAGGCGTCCACTCCCCACCCCGCCCTGGGCGCTCAGGCTGGACGCGGTTCCCAGCTCCAGGCTCCGGTGGGGCCAGCGATCCCAGCCCAGGGACCAC
>NW_007011652.1:106724-109309 GCF_000164805.1 Carlito syrichta
CCCCCCCGTCCCCCTACACTACACACTCCTACCCCTCAGCCTCTAGTCGAACCCCTCCTCCTCCACACAAAAACTGGAGAGCATGTTCTTAGAAGCTACATACCCAGAAAATGGCTTAGAGCTGAGCCGGATGGGAGGTGGTCATTTTGTCCTCCAGCCCTCCCTGCAGTCTCATTTTACAAAGGGGCAAACTGAGGCCCTGACTAGGGAACGTGCACCTAGATGTTCCCAGCCAGGCATTTCCCCTTCTCCATACTCTGTGAGTCTCTGCTTACCACTAAACCTACCCAAGGCCTGGTGCCTGGCACACAGTTGAATGTTCTGCAAGTATCTGTTGAAAGAATGTCAGGCCACTGCAAGAGAAAGACAAGCTTAAAAAAAAAAGTATGGCTTGCACATGCAGAAGCTCAATAAGTATTTGTTGGCTTTATGAACGAGTAGGGCTATATGTGTGAAAAAGACTCCCATCTTGCCTCTCAGAACCTACATTCTGTCAGGTGCAGTGGCTCACGCCTGTAATCCCAGCAATTTGGGAGGCCAAGGTAAGGGGGTTGCTTGAGCCCTGGAGTTCGAGTCCAGCCTGGGCAACATCTCCACAAAAATAAAAAAATTAGCCCACTGTGGTTGTGCAGGCCTGAAGTCCCAGCTACTTGGGAGGCCAAGGCAAAAGGATTGCCTGAGCCCAGGAGGTCAAGGCTGTGGTGAGCTGTGATCATGCCACTGCCTTCCAAACTGGGCAACACAGTGAGACTCCAACTCAAAGAAAAAAAAAAAAAAGAATCATGTACAAATGAGCAAGTCCATAAACAAGATTCCTTCAGGGCTTGATAAAAATGACGTACAATACTTAAATAAGAGCAATCGGTCAGTGGGAGGCAGGATTGGGTGAGCTCAAAATTGAGTGATCAGAGAGGTGGCATTGAAGTAGAAGCCACCTCAGATAATCTTCTAGTTCCAACCTCCCCTCTTTTTCTTTCTTTCTTTTTTTTTTTTTTTGAGTAGGAGTCTCACTCTGTCACCCAGGCTGGAGGGCGGTGGCACGCTCCTGGCCACTGCAGCCTCAACCTACTAGGCTCGGGCAATCCTTCCACCTCAGCCTTCCAAGTCGCTGGAACTAGAGGCACACGCCACCACACCCAGCTAATTTTTTTATTGTAGAGATGGGGGGGGTCTCACCAAGTTGTCCAGACTGGTCTCGAACCCGTGGGCTCGGGCAATCCTCTCACCTCGGCCTCCCAAAGTGCTGGGATTATAGGCATGAGCCACCACGCCCGGCCTCCCCCTAACTCTTAACAGATGGGGAAACTGAGGCCTGAGAGGGAGCTAGGGACAGATGGAGGTCATCGAGTGAGTGTAATCTGCAAGGCCTTCAGCAGGGTGGGGCTACTTTAGATAGTTGGTCAGGGCCCACTGCTCTGCAGAGGACAATTGAGCTGAGAGGCCTGAATAACAATATGTGGAACTCCAAGATATCAGCATCTGAAATCAGCATCTGGGCTGGGGACACCTGGGGGAGGACAGGCTCTGGCCCTGACCTCAGGGGGCTTGCGCTGGGTGGGGGAGAGGACAGTCAACAAACAGTTCTACACTCTCATGTGGTCGGTGCCAGGAAGAACCCTCGTAAAGGATCGAGGGTGGGGTAGGGTGTCGATGCCACTTCAAACAGTGAGCAGAGAGAGCTGCTGAGAGGAGGGAGGTTCACGGGCCCCGGCAAGACAGGTGAAACGGTCGGCTGTTTGGTTTCAAGGGTGACTCCTTGTCTAGGGGCAACGTAGATGTACATGATGACAACCCTCCTCTGTTCAAAACCTTCCCAAGGCTCCTGTCTTGGCAAAGCCAAAAGACCTTAAAGAGGTCAAAAGACTCTTCTGGATCTGGCCCCATTTTCTCACTGAACTCAATCCTCCGCCCATGTTCCCCCCTCCCCTTCCTTGTGATTCCTTAATGCACAGGCCCTCTGGCTCTTACCTGCCCCAGGTCTCAGTTCCAACATGCCCTTCCCCGGCTAAGGGGAGGAAATTGAAGCCCCCCACCCAGTAGCCCTGTCCCTCTTCCTAGCTTTATGTTACTCCTGGCACCGGTCTTCATCTTGTTTATTGTGTCTCCCCCACAGTATAAACTGCGTGCGGGCAGAAATTATTGTCTGTTTTGTTCACTGCTGTATTCCCAGTGCTTAGAACAGAGCCTGGCGCACAGGGGGCGCCCAATAAATGTTTGCTGAATGAATTTTTATCGTAATGCATCCAGTGGAAGAGTCTACGTTACTTTGAAGCCCCTAAGGAGCGTGGCCTACCATTTTCTCACTTGGGGACGTGTGTGGGCATCTCGCGCCTCAGTTTTACCAGCCCTAAGATGGGATCAGGAATGGCAGATGCGGTGCCTTGTGGGAACTGGGTGTGATTAAGCTTGGCCACTAAGCCAGACGCAGTGGGCACCGCCTTGATGGAGTTTGGCGGCCGGCGGGGCCCCTCCGTCCCCTCCCACGAGGCCCCGCCCCGGTGGGCGGAGCCACGGGTCCGGCCAGCACGTGTAAGAGTTCGCGGCGGGTCGCCGCAGTCACTCACCTGAGCGCGCACGGTCCGCGC
>NW_007011652.1:109766-110070 GCF_000164805.1 Carlito syrichta
CCCCGAAGGAGGTGTCCTCGCCGGGGCGGCACGGGGGCGAGCCCCACCGCTCCCCGGGGCCCGTGTGCTCCGGGGCCGCCCTGGGCGCGCGGAACCCGTGGACCTTGTGGACGCCGCTGACCGCGAGCCCTCCCGGTGAGCGCCCCGGCCCTGGCCCCAGCCTCCCTTCCCTTTGGCCCTCGGGTGGGACCCCCTCCTCGGGACGCGGAGCCCTGGCTCTGCCTCATCTGCTTTGCGCGGTCCGGGCCCCCAGCCCTCCTTCTGACCTTCGGTTTCCCCTCTCCTCGGAACCCCCAGCCCCCAT
>NW_007011652.1:110109-117941 GCF_000164805.1 Carlito syrichta
TGGGCTGTCAGCTCTTCAGAGGCCTCCGCCCCTGCCAGGGCTCAGGTGAGCAAAGCCCCCGGAGTCCCCCCCTCAAGTTCAAGGGCTGGGCTTCCTGGGGAGAGGGGGTGAGCTGGACGGCAGGGCACTGAACATTACTTCCCCTTTCTTGCTCCCCATCGGGGCTGCCTAGGCGTGGCCAGGGCCTGCCCGTCCTAGGGCTGGGCGAGTCGCGGGGAGGGAGGTGAGGGCGGGGCGGCAGGGCCGGGCCAGAGGGCCGCCCACAGGGTGTGGCCAGCCCCAGAAGACTGGCCTGGGGATTTGCCACACGCACACACCCCCAATCTGGTTTCACTTCTCTTTCCCCTTGGCCAGAAATAACTGGCCAGGTGGCTGGACCAGGGTGGCGGTAGCAGGAGACCTCTAGGGAGGGCAGTGGCCTGGGGGAGGGGGAGTGGAGGCCAGCTGGAAGGCGGGGTGGCCACCCCCTCCCATCTCTATCACTTCTGATTGTGGTTGCTGGTACAGAGCCAGGTTGGGGACTCCTGGCTTCGCTCCTCGAGGGAATCTCCCAGCCTTGGAGCCGGGAAGCCCCTGGTTTGAGCAAGTTCCCGTGTACTGGACACCTGGGTTCCTTCTCTTGGGAGGGAATTAAATTCCTTCACGTGGGGCTTGGCCCACAATGAGCTTTTGGTCAGCATTGGCTTTGGGGTTTAGCCAAACCTACAGACTTCCAGCCCCCATGCCCTTCTGGGACTTTGGAGAAATGGAATTATTCAGGGAGGGTCCTCTGGTGGGAGAGGAGGCTGTGATTGAATCAGCCTTGGAACAGGGAGAGTGGCCTGGAGGGCCAGAGAGGGGCTGTGATGGGATCATTTGGACAAAAAAAAAAAAAAAACACTGCAAGATTTGGACTTGGAGAATTGTGGGCACCTTGGCGTCGTGGGCTTGGATCATGTTTATTGAGAGCTTATGTGGGCCAAAGCTCTCCACTGTTCCCTATTTGAAGCCACAGCAACCCTGCAAGGGAGGGGACCCCTACGATCCCGATAGTCAAGCAACAGAGGCTCAGAAAGGAGTATGTCTTGTCCAGGGTCGCACAACTAGGGAGCAGGGGAGTCTGAATTTGAACTCAGGCCAGGCTGACTTTCCCTGCCTCTGCCTTTACTCTTGATCCAAGACTGTCTAGAATTCAAAAAATCTAAAGGCAAATGGATCTGGGAAGTGTCCACTGAATGTACCCTGAGGGTCTTGGAAAACAAATTCAAGTCTAGGGGTTCTCAATTTGGGATTCATGCAGAGGGTGGAGAAACCGGGTCACTACCCCATGTCCTCACTGGGTGGCTGCTAAGCCTTGTCTGCAGCTACTTTTGATTTTTTTGAGTCAGAGTCTCACTCCATCGTCCAGGCTGGAGCGCAGTGGCATGCTCACGGCCACTGCAGCCTCGACCTGCTGGGTTCAGGTGATCCTTCCGCTTCAGCCTTACAAGTGGCTGGAACCACAGGCTGTGCCTCTGTCACAGCAAGGGATAGAGGGACATGCTGTTTTATATTGGGAGTCAGGAAGGCCTTGCTGAAGAGGTGACCAAGTTCAGTGAATGCCTTGGATGTGCCAGGTGGTGAGCCGTGCCCTCAGTGTACCCAACTTCAGGGCAGGAAATGGACTTCCACTTTCCAGATGGGAAACTAGAGGCATAGAGAGGCCTTTCCCTGATATCACACAGCTTGGAGGGGAGAGGAGGCGGGGGGACAGGTTTTCAAAAAAGATTTTTGGTCTAATAATGCCTGGGGGGGTGGCTCACGCCCATCATCCCAACCCTTTGGGAGGCCAACAGAGAGGACTGCCTGAGTCCAAGGGTTCACGACCAGCCTGGGCTACTTGGTGAGACCTCATCTTCGTCAGGTGTGGTGGCGAGCGCTCGTTCCAGCTACTCGGTAGGCTGAGGCGCAAGGATCGCCTGAGCCCAGCAGGTCCAGGCTGTGTGGCCAGGAGCGGCCACAGCACTCCAGCCTGTGCGACAGGGGGAGGCTCCTACTCAGAAAAGATTTTCAAGCGTAAGTCCTCACGGACTCGGCACCCACTCCACAGCTGTTCCTTGCCCAGCCGGCCTGGTGCTCCCAAGTGTTGTGCCTTGCTGTTGCCGAGTCCTCCACCCCTGGAGCCGTCTGCCCTCAGGTGTCCGACCAGCAGCTGTGAGCTCTGCCTCACACTGCTTTGCCCACTGGCACTAACAGCCCATCCCTTTTCTCCACCCCAGAACGTGAGGACCTGAAGGCCTTGAGCTGCCTCCGCTGTGGCAAACAGTTTACAATGGCCTGGAAACTGCTGCGCCACGCCCAGTGGGATCACGGACTGTCTATCTACCAGACGGAGTCGGAGGCCCCCGAGGCTCCGCTGCTGGGCCTGGCCGAGGTGGCCGCGGCCGTGTCAGCGGTGGTGGGGCCGGCCACTGAGGCCAAGAGCCTGCGTATGAGCAGCATCACCCGGCGGAGCCCTACCTGCCTGGTGTGCAAGAAGACCCTCAGCTCCTTCAGCAACCTCAAGGTGCACATGCGCTCACACACGGGCGAGCGGCCCTACGCCTGTGACCAGTGTCCCTACGCCTGTGCCCAGAGCAGCAAGCTCAACCGCCACAAGAAGACCCACCGGCAGGCACCACCCCCAAGCCCCTGCATGGCCGACACCAGCCAGGAGCAGGCCTCCACGGCCCCTCCAGAGCCGGCTGCCCACGCCGCTGCCCCAGCCAGCACCCTCCCATGCAGCAGTGGTGAGGGGGCCGGAGCTGCTGCCACAGCAGGCGTCCAGGAACCTGGGGCTCCTGGCAGTGGGGCTCAAGCAGGCCCCGGCGGGGACGGCTGGGGAGCCATCCCCAAAGAACAGAGAAATGACCCTGCAAATAGCCAGAAGACGTCAGCCAAGAAAACACCCAAGTCGGTGGGCAAGAGCCGTGGGCCCGGGGGCAGCTGTGAGTTCTGCGGGAAGCACTTCACCAACAGCAGCAATCTGACGGTGCACCGGCGCTCACACACGGGCGAGCGGCCCTACACCTGTGAGCTCTGCACCTATGCCTGCGCCCAGAGCAGCAAGCTCAACCGCCACCGCCGCATGCATGGTCTGGCACCCGGCAGCCCCCGCTTCGAGTGCCCCCACTGCCACGTGCCCTTTGGCCTGCGCACCACCCTGGACAAACACCTGCGGCAGAAGCACCAGGAGGCGAGCGGGGAAGCCTGAGCACACAAATGGCCTCCCTGCTGTCCCCGGTACCACTGTCAACTCTTCTGGTGACCACCTTGTCCTTCTCCCTCTGCAAGTAAATTGGTCCTCCTGTTTACACATGTGGGCTCTGGCTTTCTTGGGTGTCTGAGGTGGGGCAGGAGGCTTCCCCTCCTTGGGGTGGACGGCTGGACAGACCGGTTTAGAGTGAGGGGGTTGGGGGAAGGCCAGCCCCCAGTGCCTGGGGCACAGCAGGACTGGCACAGAAAGCTGTGCTCCCGGTTCCTGGTGTGGGTGAGGCCAGGGCAGGGGCCGAGGCGAGGGCGGGGAGAGGCCTGGACCTGCCGGCCCCTGGGCGAGGGGCCCATGTGGAACACGCTGGGCCAACACCCCACGTCCACACCTGTGGGCAGGTCTGGGCCCTTTTCCCACTGGATTGTGCCCCCTGTCTCCTAAGCAAGCCTCACCAAGCCTGGCAGGTCCTGATGAGCAGGGAGCTAGCTGCCATTCAGACCTTAACACTGACGCCTGGCCTGTAGCCCAACAAGCGTCCTCAGTGGATGGGCCCTGAGGTTGGAGAGCCCTGCAACAACCACAGATGACACTGAGGCCAGGTGAAGGGAATTAAATAATGTCTGACTTTATTTCACTAGAGATAAAACCAGCAGCATCACAGCTTGAGCCCTGCACCCCACCCCCATTCCCCATGCCCCCCTCTTCTGCCTAATGTCGGTAATGGGGGCTTCGGGACCGGGACCTTGAGCGCCTGGAGAGAGAAAGGGAGGGGTCATGAGGGCGGGGCGGGAAGCAGGGAGCCTTTCCCTGTACACACACCAGCACACCTAGGGTCTACTGAGGCTTCAGTGCTCAGGGAATGGGTTGCAGAGGAAGGGAAGTTTCCCAATGGCTGAAGCCAGCTCCTCCAACTGGAGGGGTGCAGGGTGAGGGTGGAGGAAATCAGGGCCACGATCTCCCACCAAAAATAGCAACTTCCCAGGGAGTGAAGGGTCACCCTAGGGAGCTGGGCTGGCTTTCTTACCTACGGGAAGAGCTGTATTCCCGACCTGGAAAGACAAGCAGAGCAGGTGGAGACAAAGCAAATGTCCAGGGGCCGTGCGTTCTACCCTGACCTGGAGCCTCAAAAGTATTGCATCACCAATTGTGGCAACTACTAGGGCTTCCAGACAGTCCACTGGCTGCACCTGGTGGACCAGCCCATACCAATGTGCTGGGAATGAGCATTTCTAGTTCCTGTAATCACCTGTGACTAAAGCAGTCATTGTGTGTGTGCACGCACGGGTGGGGGTGTGTGTGTGTGAAGAGCTTTAATTTAAGGGTGGCTAACATGAGACATGTACCAGGATTTTCAGCAATCCTGTTTGGCACCTCTTCTTTAATGCCCCCGAGCCCTACAGCCCAGTGAGACACTCACTGTAACGGGGGGAGGGTGAGCGGCTCTGGCGACTGTACTGGCGTTCCCATTCTTCTCTCTCCTTCTCCCGGCGTTCCCGCTCCCTGCAAGGAGATGGGGTGAGCACCTGGCTGGGAACACTGAACTCAGGGAGGTAGGTACTTATGACACCGAGTCCATGTAAAACAGTAAACCAAAGGGGCAGGTACTGCTATGACCCCTACTTGGAAATGGAGAGACAGTTTCTGAGAGAGACACTGGCAGAATTGAGATGGGAATACCAGTCTGCCCTACAGGAAAGGGAGGTTCACAGCGCCATAATTTCCAGTCACAGCTGGGGACCTGCACAGGCCGAGGGCTGAACTAGCCTCCATCAGAATGACCAGAACTGGCAACCCCAACGGCTACATCAACTAGTGCCTTCTCTGTCCTAGCTTTGGTCTTGCTGAACCCTCCCACAGCCTGTGAGGTGGAACAGTGATTCCATCTCCATTTGGTAGATGAGCCAACTGAGGCTCAGGTAGAGAAAGACTCGTGGTGGAGGGTGGGTGGGTGGGAGGTGGCTATCGGGAAGTTTGCCAGGCCGAGAGGCAAGAGCTTGGAGGCTGCAGGAGCTGGGAGAAGCTGCAGTGGCAGAAGCAAGGCTGGGGTAGAAGGGGGAGACTGAGGAAGAGGAGCCAGAGAGCTGGCTGGGCACAGCCTCAGGGCCAGGCAGGGCTCTGACTTTCATCCACCCACAGAGGGCTGGGGCAAGGCTGTAGGAGTCGGTGGTGGGAAGGCTGGGTGGCCCAGAAGCATGGCCACGGGACAGGGAGGGAGCCAGTCTTACTTCATCCGGATCTTGCGGGCCATGGCTCGAAGCTCATCTTCCCGCTCCTGTAGCAGAGATGGCCATGAGGGCGTGGCCAGGCCTGGCAATTCCCCCCCCACCCCGCACCCCACCCACTCACTTCCCACCCTCACCTGCCGCTCATGCTCCTGCTGTATCATCTTCTCCTGAGCCGCTTTCTTGTCTGCCTTGACTGCAAGGAGGAAGAAACATGGTGGCTGAGGAGTGCTCTCAAAAGCCCCACTTTCCGCAGTGAGGAGCTGAGCTAGAGAGGTCAACCACACTGCTGAGGCCCCCAGAATAATGGTGCAGAGCAGATGCAAACCCATTGCCTCCCCCAAAAGTGCCTCCCCATTCATGCCTGCTCTCTAGGAAGGGCCAGGCCTCCCAAGGCCAGGCTGGGTCTTCCACTTGCTTCCACTGACAAGAGGAAAACAACTGGGAAGACCCAAGGGACAGACGGTGAGACATACACTGCCTGTTCAGCGCCTTCTGCATCCTCAGCTTCAGCTTTTCCTGTGGCGTCAGCTTGGGCTGGGGAAGGGGGAGAAGAGGCGGGAGAGGGGGGTGGGTGTCCCGGAGCTTCCACAACCCACCTCAGCCTAGAGCCTGGGACTTGCTGGGGGGAAAACGAGGGGAGGGGGCAGGCTGTGGACACCTGCTGTGAGGCTCGGAGAGGCTCAGGGACAGCTGGAGCCCCGATGCACAATGAGGAGGGGAGGCAGACACAGTTCTCCTGGGACAGACCCCTCTCCTCCCCCCTCAATCCCTGGGGCTGAATCTCCCGGCCCACCCGGGCCCCCCTGCAGGCCCACCGGGCCCAGCTCTCGGGCACTGCTGCTGACGGGAATTAGACGGGCGAGTTCCAAATTCTTACTGACTTTGGCAGCTCCTGTCTCTTTACCAGCGGCAGGTTCGGTCCTGGGTGTGAGGGGGTAGAGGGAAGGTTGGGGAGGAAAGGGCAACTGCCATCTCTGACCCCACAGCCTCAGCACTGCCCTCAAACCAGACAGCCAAGACCATGTGCCTCAGACCCCTCAGAAAACCACCGTGTCCCTCTCAGTCCCCAAAGAACCTCTAAGACAGGGCCTTGGCCCCTCGTGACCCCTCACCCAAGACAAGGTCCCGGCTCTGCAGATCCTCAGGACACTGCTGTGTTCTCCTCAGAACCCCCACCAGCTCAGGGCTGTCCCTGCTCTGAAGCCACCCTCCCAGCGGAGGGCCATGCTCTCCTCAAACCCCTGGGGCAGGACCAAGTTCCCTTCAGAAAGAAAACAGGGGCCCTGGCTCCTCCACCTGAGGCTGACAGCCTTCTCCCCCAGGCCCACCCTGCTCACTTTTTCAGCTTCTCTCCCACGGCAGGGGACGCCGCCGGCCTGGTCAGCTTCTCCCTCGGGGGCGATGGCGAGTGACTCTGGCTGCGGCTCCTGCTGTGGCTGCGGCTGCGGCTGCGACTCTGGCTGGGGCTGTGGCTGTGGCTGCGAGTCAGGCTGCGGCTGCGGGACGGGCTGAGGGACCAGCTGCTGCGGCTATGGCTACTGCTGTGGTGCCTGGGGCCCCGGCCACCTCGCCTGTAGCGGTCCCCGGAGCGGGAGCGGCTCCTGGTGCAGCAGGGCAGGAAAAGGACCCTGAGATTCCAGGGGCCCCAACCGCACCCCTCCTGGGTTCCAAATGTACATCCTCCTGCAAGGCCCATGTGTCCAGGCATGCTTCTCCTGACTTCTCTCCTGCTGCCACCCCCCCAGAAATCCTAGAGCCTGAAAACCCCTGGCCTTCCTCAGTCCCCAAAGATGGCCCTCTGGACACAGCCAGTCTGAGGGGCCGTGCCATCTGCACAGGGCCTGACCAGCTTCACTTCTTCCTCATTAGACACCCACTTGCCCAGTTCCTGTGAGGTGACCTCTGGGAGGGCACAGAGCACCAAAGTGGTGTTCCAGGGTAACCTCACCTACACCCTCACCCACCTCCTCATCCTGCTAGGTTCCAGGGTCTTCACACCCATGGGAACTGCCCACTCTCTCACCCAGCCTGGCACAGACCCACAAATTCTAGCCTGAGGTGTACTGCCCTCTCCTCTACCTTCTCAGGACACAGGTCAGCCTCTCTAGCAAGGGCTCACCCTCAGACTAGCATTCAAGATGCACCCAGGCCCGACCTCTCCTGTGTGGTGGCTCTGGATAGGCTACACACATTGAATGACCTGGAAGCCAATTCCAGGTCACATACCGACTTTGCTTGGGCTCTCTTGGGTTTTTGTGTACGTAAATTTGTTGTCAATATTGAGAAAACAGCCAGGCTCGGTGGCTCAGCCTGTAATCCTGCGCCTTGGAAGGCTGAGGTGAGTGGATTGCCTGAGCCCGCGGGTTCGAGACCCGCCTGGGCAACTTGGGGAGACCTCA
>NW_007011652.1:118078-126702 GCF_000164805.1 Carlito syrichta
GGCATGGTAGCACGCGCCTGTAGTTCCGGCTACTTGGAAGGCTGAGGCGGAAGGATCGCTGGAGCCCAGCAGGTCAAGGCTGCAGTGGCCGGGAGCGGCCACTGCACTCCAGTCTGGGCCATGGAGTGAGACTCCAACTCAAAAAAAACCAAACAACAACAACAAAAATATATTGAGAAAACAAGAGCTATCCTTTAAAAATCCAGATCCTCAACTTCTCTTGGGACACAGGAAAAGTGGGCCATACCAAGTCTGCTGCTGGGTGGGTGGTGCCCCCACTGGAGGGAACATGTGCCTGCCAGCTCAGCAGAGTCCACCTGGCCCCTCTTCTTTGCCTGCCAAACCCTGTAGGTGGCTGGCACCGTGATCCACACAACAATAATACAAGTAATAATGCAGACGACAAGAGCATCGAGCCAGTACAGGGCTCATCCCAAGCGCCCTTCATGGATTTACTTGTTGTACCTCCACAACAAATGCATGAAGTGGATGCCGTTACCAACTCACTTGGCAGACAAAGCAAAATGAGGCTCAGGTTGCTCACAAGCAGGGCAAGAGCCCACACCCAGGCAGGAGCCCCAAAGTCCAGGCTCCCACCGAGTCTCGCTGCCTTTCTGAGTAGCCCTGATCCCACCAGGCCAGGGGACTGTCAGGGAAAGCATGCCCCAGTCCCCAAATGACTGTTTCCTCAGTCATCCATAGTACTTGCCTCTCGTGTTGCTTTCTCCAAAAAGGATATTCCCACCCACTGACTCCCACACACAGGAATGCCTTCCCGTGGGGCTTCCCAGTCTTCCAGGCCCGGGTCCCTCACTGCAACTACAGAGCACTCTGGGCACCCATATGCTGCCACTCGCCTCAGCCCAGAACTCCTGCCAGCAGAGGCAGAGGCACCCTGGGACAGAGATGCTGGGCCTCCTCTCCCTACCAAGACCCTGAGAACAGCAGCTGGATGCATGCCTGGCACTCTCTGAACAGGGTGAGCACACTTATGCCCCTCCTTCAGCCCCAGAGCTTCCTGAGAGAAGGCAGTGGCCTGCGCCTCTCCCCTCCGGCTGGGTGTTCTCCCAGTGTGGTGGCCTGGTACCTCCCTCAGAGACTGGTCCTCCTGAGATCAGAGCCTACCCCCAGACCCACCCCCACAGGCACTCAGCCACCCACACACACCTGCTTCTGCGCCGAGGCCCATAACCACCACGCCGGGCAGGCGAGCGGGAGTAGCGGTGTCCATCTCGGGAGCCCCCACCTGAGTGCCGCCGGCCACGGCTGCGGGACCGGGAATACCGCCGAGAGCGGGACCGGGAGCGGGACCAGGAGCGGGAACGAGAGCGGGCGTGGCGGCTGGAGCGGTAGTAGCCTCCACCACGGCGCGAGCGGGAGCTGGAGCGGGAGCTGGAGCGGGAGCTGGAGGTCCTCGAGGCAGAAGAGGAGGAGGAGGAGGAGGAGGAGCGGCGGCTGCAGGTGGGGCACGGAGGGCTGGTCAGCATGGCCCTGGGCTGTGGCCCCCCACTGCCCCAGACCTCCCCCATGGTGGCCGGGGCATAGGGAGGGCAGCGTGAGCGTTACCGACCGGGCGCTGGCATTACGTCCCGGGGCAGGGCCGCCAGCCTGGGGGGGTGCGGGGGGCTTCCCTGTGGTGGCCCCTGACGCGGCTGCAGCAGCTGCAGCTGCAGCTGCCTCTTCATCGCTGCCCCCAAAACTGGTGATAAACGTGATCTTCTCCTCACGACCTGGGGTCGGGGAGCGGGAACGGGAGCGGGACTCAGAGCTGGACTCCGAGGGTGACCTACAGGCAGGGAGGAAGAGGAACTCAGTCACCCAGGCTCCCTGAGCCTCTCCACCAGCAAACAGAACACACTGCAGAGCAACAGAAAGGACAAGCACAGGGCACAGAGCAGCACACAGGGACAGAGACCCAGCCTCAACAACCATGGAGCCTCTGCGGAATAACCAGGAGAGTTATGACAGAAAACTGGATTTCACGTGGTTATTAGAAACAGATGAGGCCAGGCACAGTGGCTCACACCTGTAATCCCAGCACTTCAGGAGGCGAGAGGATTGCCTGAGCCCAGGGGTTCAAGACCAGCCTGGGCGACTTGGTGAGACCTTGCCTCTACAATGAATCAAAAAATTAGCCGGGCGTGGGGCAGAGTGCCTGTATTTTTGGCTACTAGAAAGGCTGAGGCGGAAGGATTGCCTGGGGCCCTGCAGGTCAAGGCTGTGGTGGCCGTGAGCTGGCCACTGCACTCCAGTCTGGGTGACAGAGTAAATCTCTGACTCAAAAACAAACAAACCAAAAAGATAAGCAAATCTCGATATTTAATGTGGAATGTTTTCTTCAATGGACAGACAGTCAGGGGCAAAAATCAAGTTCTAAAATACTGAGTATAGTACAATTCCATTTTTTAATAAAAGGAAGCACCTGACATGCCCTCTCCCAAGCTCTGAGCACCTTCCTGACACCTTTGATCCCCCCCAAAGCCATAAATGCCTAACCACTACCAACAACCCCACAAGACAGAGCCCATCCTCACCTCCACACTGAAAAGGGAAATGGGCTTCAGAGAGCTATAGGTCTTGGATAAGAGGGTCTGGGGTCAGACCAAAATTGTTCTCCCTCAAAGTCCCTGCCCTAACTATGCCCTCACTCACCTCAACGCCCAGGAGACAAGCACTATGCACAACAGGCTACTTACTGTGTGCCTGTTTTTTTTCACTGGTTATTTCTGAAAGCTGAGATTAAATAGATTTGATTTTTAAGTCACACCTTTTTGCCACGTTTGATCATTTTCACCACAAGACCGCATAGTATTTAAATAAGAAAAATATAAAGAAGGTTCAAATTTTTAAAAATTTTTTTTGAAAAAAACTGAGAAAACAGGCTAAAGATCTGAAGAGTACAAAAAGGACTCAGACCCAGAACATATCATATGCAGTCTATGATCTCAGGATGACCTAGCAGGATGAACTTCCAGCCCTCCTCAGCACCTGTCCCTCCATTAGAGGGTTCCTGGATGCCTTTCCTGGGTTCCCTGGGGACTTACCGCTTATAGGGGTCATAGGTAGGGCTGTCTCGGCGGGCATAGCTATGAAGAGAAGGGTAGACAAGTTCAGGCTTGAAATCTGAGTGGGCATGAAACTAGGATAAGTCTCCCCACCCTGAGAACCCAGGGCCATGCACTCGGCACAGTGAGGAGAGGGCTATAGACCAAGTGCCGGGGCTTATCTTAATTCCTCCAGCTACCCCACCTTGGCTCTATCCAAAGCAGGAAGCTTGGCCCCACCCTGCAATGTCCCTGACCCATTCTGACTCTGAGAAACACAGGCTTCAGTAGTTCTGGTCCTGTTTGGCCTCCTGACCGTGGAACAGAAGTATCCCTCCTCCCACTCCTCATGGTTCTAACTGGGTCCTGACTTATTAATGATGATGATAATAAAACCAAATAGACCAGGTGCAGTGGCTCATGCCTATAATCCCAGCACTTTGAGAGTCTGAAGCAAGAGGACCACTTAAGGCCAAGTTGGAGGCCAAGCTGGGCAACATAGTCAGACACTACAGCTACACAAAATCTAAAAATGAGCCAGGTGTGGTGGTACACATCTGCAGACCCAGCTATTTGGGAGGCAGAGGAAGGAGGACCATTTGAGCCCAGGAGGTCAAGTTTAAAGTGAGCTATGATCATGCCACTGCACTCCAGCCTAGGCGACAGTGCATGACTCTGTCTCGAAAGGAAAAAAAATTAACAAAATAGATAACATGTCTTAGTTGCTTACCATGTGCCAGGCACTAAGTGTTTTATACCAATTAACATATTCGAGACTGACAAATTTTTCACTTTCCCACTAAAAGCGGGTGGGAAAACAAAATCTGAAGCTGGTTGCCACAAATTTCTATTGTTAAGCACAAGTGAAATGGTCTTTTCTAAACTGTCACCTTTCTTACAATACAGCTTAATGTTGCAGACATATCCAGTATTTGCCTCAGACACCACTCTGACTGGCATTCCACGCTTTATATTTTTATTCAGATTATAAACCCAAAAAGACATTTTTCCATGATGAGGTCAATTCACATCAGCAGAAACCAGGAACAGAATTCGGAATGATACAAATTCATGTCAGTGGTCAAGAATGAGTTAAAATGGTTCTTCCTAACAACTCCAACATGGATGCCATGATTATTCACACTTCACAGCTGAGGAAACTGAGGCCCAGAGAGGCAAAGTCAACTTCTCAGCATCACAAAGCGCGGAAGTGAAGGAGCCGTGTGGCCAGCAAGCCCCTGCTGTCATGCACTGCCCTGATGTGCACTGCCTCTGTGCTGATGGTAAGAATCAGCGCTACTCTAAAGAACATTTCCACACCAACCCCTGAACCCACAACATGTTATTTCAGACTCACAGCAACAACTCTCAATCACTCCCCCTTAATGGAGATGCAGCACAAAAGGCTTGGGCCTGCACAGGGCCGCCAGGTCCACAAGGACCTCTAGGCTCCCTGCTCCATGCCAGACTGCCTCATCCAAACCTGTCCCAAGATCTCCACGTGGGGACTGGTCCAGCCCTCTCTCCCAGTAGGTGATATTGCCCTATATTCCAAAGGAAGAAACTGAAGCTCAGAGAGTTTGGGAAGCTGTCCAAATTGACAGGGAGCGGCCAAGCAGCAGAAGCAGGTCAGAGTCAAGGGCTAGGCCTGTGCCCTGGGCTCTGCCCTCAAGTCTTCCAGCCATCCCTGGCAACAGCTTTATGCCGCCTCTGCACTGGCTCCCAGGGAGTCCAGTAAGGGTCCCAAGTCCAGCAGGCTGGGGGTGTGGTTAGCAGGGAAAACTGTCCACATGGCCCTCAAGGCCATTTCTATCTCTAAACCTTCACTCAGGTCATTTATCACCCCACTAGGAAGACTCTTGTCCTTAAGCCAGAAGCCTGCCCCCAAGAGCCTCTGTGGGTCCTAAGCGCCTGCCTCCCTCCCCAGAGCCTCCAAGACCGAAGCTGGCAGGATGAAGCTCAGGAAAGAGGCCCTACCTAGGCGGGCTGATCTTGCGGCCCCTCAGCCGCTTCTCCCGGAACTCTCTCCGCTGGCGCCGGGAGCGACGTCCCTAGGGTAGGATGGGTGCCAGGCTGGTAAGAGGTGTGCCTCAGAGAGGGCAGTCACATCCCTGCCCCCTCCCACTGGTCCAGACCTCACCGAATACATAGCCTTCTCCTCCTCAAGGGCCTTGGCATGTTTGATGGCCTCTGCCTCCTCCTTGTCTTTCCGAAGCATCCTGCAAAGGGGGATGAGAATCAGGATGGAGGAGAGGCAGTTCGCAGGGTGAGGGAACACTGGCTGAGTCGTCAAAGAGAGGGAGGAAGCCCAGGACACTAGGAGGTGACGAGCTCCATGTCACCCTGTGGTGTCTTTCACTCATTCGATACAACTCATTGAGCACCTTTTGTGTGCCAGGTGCTATTTTAGGCATTAAGAACTCAGCACTAAGGGGGATGGGGGGGCACACTGCATCAACAAGGGTACCTGCATAATGAACATTTGTATACCTAACCCTGAATTGTACCCATCTTTAAAATAAAAACATAAAAAAGAACTCAGCACTGAAAAAAACAGAAATCCCAACTTGCACAGGCTTACATTCTAGGGGAGAAGACAGAAAAGGACCAGGGTAATAGCACACATGGTCCATGAGATGGTGCTAGTCTTGATGGGAAAAACAAATCAAGGAAGGAGGAAAGACAGGGCCACGGACAGGCAGAGGAAGTTGCCTTTTTCAGTAGGGAGGTCAGGGAAACCACACAGAGAAACCTGCACAAGTTGAAAATGAGCAAGCTGCACAGATGCTGGGCAGAAAATAGCAGACAGAGCAGCCCAGAGGTTGGACCAGGCCTCAGGCACCTGAGGAGTAAGGAGTCCGGGCAGGGGCATGAGGGAGAGCAGCAGAGTCTTGTGGTCATGGTAGGTAGCTGGCTGTTCCTCAGGTGGGAGCCATGGCAGGTTCTGAGCAGAGAATGCCATGTTCAGGCTTGGTTTATTTGGTTTCCAATTTGCTGCTCTGTGAGTTGGGGCCATTTTATGGAGTCGTGCGAGTAAAGAGTAGCACCAGGTGTGGCGCAAGGTGGAAGCTCAACCAGCTTTTGCCAAGAGAATGACCCAGTGCATGAAGCTGCTCCACCAGAGGTCGCTGTCCACTAGGCCCAGGAAGCTAAGGAGCTTCAAGGGGTCAGACCTGCCCCAGGCCACACTGAGTAGGGTAGGCCAGGTAATTGTGCCTCAGTTTCTGCACAGTTGAAGTGGGGTCACAAGTACCACGGACTCAGGGACCTGTATGTGCAAAGTCCCAGGCCCCGCGCCAGGCATAAGAGTGCTCAAACAGGACAGCTGTTGGAGCCAGCAGTAAGGATAGAGATGCCAAGATGGGGTCTTGAGCGGGAAGGGTCTCAGTGGGCTGGGCAGGCCTCACCTGACAAAGTCACCATCGGCCATGCCATAAGTCGTGGCCTGTTTGTTGAGATCTGCCACCTGTTCCTGGTTCAGTTCATCCACATCCACCTCCACGTCTGCACCAAGAGAAAGGCTGTCAGGAGCCAAGGCCAAGTGAGAGGACGAGAGAAGGGGCAGTGTCCAGGAAGCTTAGGTGGATGGGGCAGCCCACCAGACTGGAGGAATCCTCAGGGAGGGACTGAATCAGGTCTGGCTCATCTCGGCATCCCCCAGGCTGGCAGAGGGCTTGACCAGAGAGACGAGCACAGCATAGTGTGGACAGAGGGCCTGGGGAAATGGGGCTTGGGAGAGACAGATGGATGAACTGACGAGTGAGATGTGTGGTGAGAGTGACATGACAGCAAGGAGTGAATGGGGGACGGACAGATGGTGGATGAAGATCCAAGGGCAGCAGGAGGGGTGCAGGTCCAGGTGTGTAAGAGTTGGACTGCATGATGCATAAGTGGAAGAAGGGATGGGCTGAGGTAACGGATTGCTCTGCAAAGTAGGAATAAAGAGCCAGCTGCCAGAGAGAGCCAGGATGGGGAAAATGGAGAGATAGGTGGGCGGTTTGCTCCATGGATATTCAGGTAGAAGATGATCAGCGGAACGGGGGAGGGATGGACAGACAGATGCTTGGGGGACGAGGGATGAACACTTGTTTTCCAGAGGAGAGAGAAGAGAAAGCAGGAGGGAGAAGTAGAGAGACCGGCCCAACTGGAAGAGAACGGAGTCAGCACCTAGGTGGGGAAAATATCATAAAAACAGTGCCCTAGAAATGAGGGACAGAGGATGGCAGGGAATGGAGGAGGACAAGAGTGAGACAGAGAGGCAGGAGGCTGAAGAGCCCTGGAGCAGGAGAGGGAGAGACAGGGCTCGTAAGCACGGGGCGCCCCACAGAGGGTGAGGAACAAGACACAAAAACGATGCCCAGGGACTGCGGGTGGGGAGGGCAGAGAGGGGACCCCACCGATGTCGGGGATGACCTCATCTTCGTCCGAGTTGCTCTCCTCCTCGGCCGGTGACTCCTCCTCCTCCGGTTTTTCCGCCACCTTCTCTACCTCGGCTACTGTGCTGTCCTCGTAGGTGTAACCAATGGAAGCCTTCTTCTCTGCCAGCCTGTGATGGGGAGCAGGTGAGCCAGGGCGGTGTCCAGAGGAGAGAGAGTCCCAGGCAGGCCCCACACACTGGCCTCTCGAGCACCACAGCACCCTCCCCTCAGGCTCTTCCTCAGCCTAGGACCCTCTGCCCTGCCCACCCTCCAGCCCTCCCTTTTCCTCCATGCCCCAGCTCCAGTGATCTTTCTGTGGGAAGTCCTTGGTCCACCCCCAGGCCAGGTGGGGCACTGTTGTGAGCTCCCCTGCCCTGCCCACACTGGGTCACGCTGTGGGGGGACAGGTTTGTCTCCCCCAACCAGACTGTGAGTCCTATGAGGGCATGGCCCAGAATTATCCTGAGCGGCAGTGTGCCCCAGCCTTGCTCAAACAGAGCGGGCCTGAGGGGTCTGAGCAGGACCCTAAAGCTGGGGATGTGATGGGGTCAGGGTCTTCAGGAAGCTCCCAGTCCAGTTCTGCAAAATCTCCTCGGGTGGAGGAAAGTAGCAAGCAGTTAGGACCACAAAGGGGAGCCCCAGAGCACCAGGGAAGAAGTCGCCGAGGGAAGCACCAACACCCTGAGCCAGGGATCCAGGACCAGCGTGAGCAGGTGGAGCAGCAGGTGCCCAGGAGGGACGTTTAACCTTGGCACATGGAACAATATGTGCGAGGACGGGACGGGGGGACTGGACTCAGACAGGGGTGGAGATGAGGGAAGTGAATCCACCCAATGACTGCCCTTCAGGACGGCAGCTCAGAATCGCCCTGCTCCAGAGGCTGCCCCAGGATAAGGCCTGAGAACCCCGTCATTCCTTGAGGGCCCCAGCCTTGAGAAGACTTTTTCCAGTTACATCAGTTCCTGCTGACTGCAAGCTCACTACATGACAGGAACTAGCACAAGAGCTCCACAGGCTCCACCTCCTGCACGCCTTCCAGCTCTAGGCAGTGGGACTCCTGCTAGCCCCACTTCACAGGGAAGCACAAGGCTCAGCGGGGAAGTCCTCATTTGAGGTCTTTTTTTTTTTTTTTTGAGTAGGAGTCTCACTCTGTCACCCAGAC
>NW_007011652.1:126722-132653 GCF_000164805.1 Carlito syrichta
CGACCTGCTGGGCTCCGGCAATCCTTCCACCTCAGCCTTCCAAGTAGCCTGAACTACAGGTGCGCGCTACCACGCCTGGCTCATTTTGCTTTATTGTAGAGATGAGGTCTCGCCAAGTTGCCCAGGCAGGTCTCCAACCTGCGGGCTCAGGCAATTCAGTCACCTCAGCCTCCCAAAGGTGCAGGATTATAGGCTGAGCCACCGAGCCCGGCTCATTTGAGGTCTTACAATCAGGATTCAAACCCAGGGCTGTCTCCCCACAGGCCCTGCACCTCCCATCATTCCATGAGTTGAAAATGCAATGAAGAGGCCTTCAGCAAACCCTGACCCTCCAGGGCTGCTTCCTCCTCTAAACCTTTATTAACTGAACACCTCCTGAATGCCAATCACCATCCTTGGCTCTGGAGGGACCATGGTGGACAGGATGGAAGATACCACGCCCTTGAGGGGCTCAGAGCCCTCCTGCCCCCCTCAACCCCACTGCACCCCAGTGCACCCTAACTCACTTCTTCTTCTCATCCTCACTAGGTCTCTGGAGGCCTCCGTACAACTCGTCAATGTAGATCTGGTACAGGCACTGCTCCTCTGAGACTGCAGCAGGCAAGAAGCACGCAGGTTAGAGCGGGTCAGGGACACTGGGAATTAAGGGAGATGTACAAGCATGCAGTGGGGCAGCAGGAGGGCAGGTGCATCCAAGTGCAGCTGGGGGTGGTGTCGTCAATTCCTAATAATCACAAATGATGTAAAGGGGGACACAAGCAACTACGGTAGAGCCCTGGCTACGCCACTTACTCTCCACGTTATCTTGGTCAAGTGACTTCACCCCTCTGGGCTGTAATTTCCTTCTGTGTGACTTGGGAGTGCTGGCAGGGTGAGTGCTTGGTACTTGGGCACTGTGCTACCATTGGCACTATCATGGAGGTCTCTGGCTAGACCTTTGAAAAATATAAACCTGCTCTGAGTGCAGGATGCCAGACTGCATGTGGCCTCTCTGTGGCTTAGTTTAAGTGTGGTTTGGGATGGCTGGGCTCTCCTAAACTCCCAATACCCACTCTGGGAGTTTAACAATGAACTGGAGCCTCTTTGATCCTCCGTGGATTCAGACATGTGTCCCTGACTTGCTGTGGGACCCTGGGGGAGTCCCCTTCCTTCCTCCCCAGGCTTCAGCCTATCTGTAACACGAGGTGGACAGGCTGGGTGGGCCTAAAGATGATGCAACATGGTCCTCCCTTGTCCTAGCAGACATCCCAATTCCTGCCCGTGTCGATAAGCCCTGCTGGAAAGGAGGGGCCCTGCCGACCTTGTCTCACATAAGCTCCCTCACTCTCCCTGCAGCACCTGCACGAGCCTTCTCCCTGTCCCTCCAGTCTGCACACCTCCCTCCCAGCACAGGGCCTCTGCACATACTATTCTCAGCCCGGAACCCTGTGGCCTACCCTCTCCTCACCAGGGAGCTCCTATTCACCCTTCACTGACCCCAGTCTCGGTCAAGGACTTCTGTCCTATTTTTCTCAGAGAACAGAACACTGTCATGCAAGCTTACTCGGTAATTATCGTTACTGGCGTGATTGTGCAGCCGCTGCCCTCTCCCCAACTAGGCCACTGATCCCAGAATAGTGTCTGACACACCACAGGTGCTCAATAATTATTTGTGGAAGCGAATGAATGAATGCAGAGTGAGACAGAACTAAGGGAAGCCCTGGCTCTACCACCAAGCAGCCGTGTGGCCTTGGGTGATGGCAAAAATACCGATTTCAATGATGACATATTTACCTGATTCTAAGGATTCACCAATTGCTAGAATTTTGTTTTTTGTTTGTTTTTGAGACAGGTTCTCTGTTACCCAGGCTGGAGTGCAATGGTGCAATCCTAGTTCACTGCAGCCTCAGCCTCCTGGGCTAGCGATCCTCCCACCTCAGTCTCCTGAGTAGCTGGGAATACAGGTGTACACCATCACACCTTGGCTAATTTTTGCATTTTTTGTAGAGATGGGGTCTCACTATGTTGCCTAGGCTTGTCTCAAACTCCTACCTCAGCCTCCCAAATTGCTGGGATTACAGGCATGAGCCACCATGCCTGGCTTCAATTTCTAGAATTTTGACATCCTCTGATTTTTTTATTTTTATTTTTATTTTTTTGAGTTGGAGTCTCACTCTGTCACCCAGACTGGAGTGCAGTGGCCGCTCCCGGCCACCGCAGCCTCGCCTGCTGGGCTCCAGCGATCCTTCCGCCTCAGCCTTCCGAGTAGCCGGAATTACAGGCATGCGCTACCACGCCCAGCTGATTTTTTGATTTATTGTAGAGATGAGGTCTCGCTGCCCAGGCGGGTCTCGAACCTGCAGGCTCAGACAATCCACTCACCTCAGCGTCCCAAAGGCGCGGGATTACAGGCTGAGCCGAGCCCGGCTCATCCTCTGATTTTAGAGATGTAAAAACATCTATCTTAGAAACAAAGAAGTATGGGGCTAGCAAACCTGTATGGAGGGTCATCTGTGTTAGGCTCAGTGCTGAGGTTTCACACATCCCCTCACCAAACTCTCACAACTACCCCATGCAGCAAAATCATTATCATCCCCCCTTCAGGAGGAAACTGAGACTCTCCAGGTAAAGGGCTCCTATATGGACAAGCCCAGCTGAGAACTCTGTCCTTCCCTTAACTGCATGGGGAAACCCTGAGAGGGACTCTCAAGTCTTCTTGGTAGGTGAGAAAAGGGCTTTCCATCAGGAGACAACAGCAGTTGAGGACATGAGGGAGAATCCTAGCTTCTTGGACAGGGTTTCCCCTTACCTCTGAGCCTCGACATCCTTGTCTGTAAATGGAGTATCACTCCTCCCTTGCTAAGTGGCTGTGTAGATGTAATGAGACAATACAGACAAAAACTCCTGAGACTGTCAGGGTCCGAACCTCCCTGGGCAAGCCCAGAGCAGGGAGAAGTCCCCCTGAGCTTCTGTTTTCTCATATGTAAAATGGTGATGGAAGCCAGACTTGGTGGCTTAGCCTGTAATCCTGCGCCTTTGGGAGGCTGAGGTGAGTGGATTGCCTGAGTCCGCAGGTTCGAGACCCGCCTAGGCAACTTGGCGAGACCTCATCTCTACAATAAATCAAAAATCAGCCGGGCGTGGTAGCGTGCGCCTGTAATTCTGGCTACTCGGAAGGATGAGGTGGAAGGATCGCTGGAGCCCAGTGGGTCGAGGCTGTGGTGGCCGGGAGCAGCCACTGCACTTCAGTCTGGGTGACGAAGTGAAACTCCAACTCAAAAAAAAAAAAAAATATGGTGATGGAGATAAGGCTGGGCTTGGAGAAAAATCCTGGACATATATGAACATTTGGCAAATTGTCAAATGCTGTCTAAATATTCACTGAAATAAGTAGAAATTTCCTCTTCAGAGCTGACAATCTGATCCATGTAGGCAGGGGAAATTTTTAAGCGGGGGGGGGGAGACCACATCTACCCAGTGTTTTAAGGGAAAAAAAAAAAAGACCACAGAGTCAGAGGGCATGTAGAGGTGCCTGAGGGAATATCTAGTTCAGCAGCCATCCCCTATACTAAATCCAGAGACAGAGGCCCCAGAGAAGAAAGATATTAACACAATGCAAGTCTCTGACAGAGCTGAGACCAGACTCCAAGGCCCTGTAGTAGAAAATTCTTGGATAGGCCAGGCTCAGTGGCTCAGCCTGTAATCCCAGCACTTTGGGAGGCCGAGGTGAGTGGATTGCCTGAGTCCGCGGGCTCGAGAACCGCCTGGGCAACTTGGCAAGACCTCATCGCTACAATAAATCAAAAATGAGCTGGGTGTGGTAGCGCGCGCCTACAGTTCCAGCTACTCGGAAGACTGAGGCGGAAGGATCGCCGGAGCCCAGCAGGTCGAGGCTGCGGTGGCCAGGAGCAGCCACTGCACTCCAGTCTGGGCGACAGAGTGAGACTCCAATTCCAAAAAAAAAAAAAAGAAAATTCTTGGATAGAACTTCCCTTCCCAAATGTGCCTAGGTATTGCAGGCTCCAGGGGCCCTCAAACCCACTCCCCACTTCCCCCACAGACCACTCACTGCCGGCAAAGTCGTTCTGCACCAGGCCTCGGTAGCGCTCGTAGTTACATTTCCGCTCGTCGGACTCCTGCTCTGGGGAGCTTTGGGGGAGGTCAAGATCTTGAAATCAGAGGGAGGGGTGGATCCCACACCAAGCCAGCAGGAAAAGAAATGAGGGGCCTGCCTCAGACTCAGGGAGGGGTGTGGTTAGAAGGGGATGGTGACTCTCAGCTGAAGAGTCCCTCCCAAGTGGAGAGGGGCTCTCCCCCCCCACACCTCTTTCCTAGAAGGTGACAAGAGGGCTGGGAAAAGAACAGGGGCTTGCTGGGTGCGACACTCTGCCTGGTAACCCCTGGGGGAGGCAGCTTACATGGTGGTGAGCAGTGGGGGGGTGTAGTCAGGGATGTGGTCCAGGTGGGCACGGACATCGAAGCGGTCGATCATGTTGTTGGTGTCCCCCTGCCAGGGCATCCTGAAGTGGAGGAAAGGGGAGCAGAAAAGCAAGAAGCTCAGGGGCCCCATGGTACAGGACACAAAGTGCCTGTTCCCTGCCTCCTTGGGCTTGGAAGCCTGGCCCTCAGCCCCCTCTGATCCCCATGCCACAGCCCGCATCTCCTCCCCAGCTTTCAGTCCCTTATGCTGCAAACGTCCTGAATCCACATTCTAGTTCCTGGGACTTGGAACAGGCATACTGTCCCTGGGCATACTGGGGTCCTATTTCTTAGAACCAAGCAATGGGGAAATTATAAGCCATGGTTCTATTTTTTAAAATAGCAGGGAACTTAAACCAGGCTCTAGGAGCTCTCTGAGGAGACCCAGGAACCCTGAAACAACCCCCTCTGGAAACTTACTCTGGACCTCTGGCCCCACCCATTTCCCTCTAAGTCCTCAAACCACCACTACCATGGGGCCTCCATCCCAACCCCTGCCCACTATTCCTAGCCTCTGTGACTGCCATCTTCACATGCAGGTCAAGCATTCCCTGCCCTTTAGTCCCCAAAGGTCTGTCTGTACCCCCAGGGTTTTGTTCCAGACTCTACACTGCCCCGATCCTTTCTGACCCCCAATCTAGTCACAGACACTATACTGCCCCTCATATCAGTCTTACATGTTAACAGGGCTCTCAGCAGCCAGGGCGACTGCAGAATCCAAGTGCACCTTGCAAGCTCGGCCATGTACCTGCAGGAACTGGGCTGGGTCCTTCTTCTGCAGGGGCAAACAGGACCAAGGTCACCATCCAACTGAGCTCCAAACCCCACCATTCCGCACAACCAAGCTTAGCAGCACGCTCCCCTCTGAGGTCAAATGGGTCATACCCCAGAGGTAAGCTAAGCTACACAGCAATGGCGGCACTAATGGGGCCACCTAATCTCAAGAGACAGGGGAGTAATTTCTTCCCGAGGTGGTGGCAAGTGGCTCTGAGCTCCGGCCCAACCTTCTGCACAACTAGTACCCCGACCTCCCTCCCTAAAATATTACCCCTCAACTCTTCATTCCCCATCCCCAGGGCTATTCATTCAAAACCAGGCGTGACACTTCAGCCTGGACCAGCCTCCAGGACACCAAGACTGCATAAGCACATGAAAAGATGATCAATTTAGCCATCAGGGAAATACCAGTCAGAACCACAAGATACCACTTCACACACACTAAGATGGCTAAAATGGAAAGGCCAGACAATAACGAGTATTATAAGAACGTAGAAAAAGTAGATTCTTCAAAAAGGTAAACAAGAATCACCACATGGCCCAGCAATTTCAAAGCAGGTACTCAAACCAACACTTTTTTTTTTTTTTTTTGAGTTGCAATCTCAGTCTGTTGCCCAGACTGGAGTGCAGTGGCCGCTCCCGGCCACCGTAGCCTTAACCTGCTGGGCTCCGGCGATCCTTCCATCTCAGCCTTCC
>NW_007011652.1:132847-133231 GCF_000164805.1 Carlito syrichta
CCTTCCAAGTAGCCGGAATTACAGGCACGTGCTACCACGCCCGGCTGATTTTTTGATTTACTGTAGAGATGAGGTCTCACCAAGTTGCCCAGGCAGCAAACCAA
Source organism: Carlito syrichta (assembly GCF_000164805.1). Classification (NCBI taxonomy): domain Eukaryota; kingdom Metazoa; phylum Chordata; class Mammalia; order Primates; family Tarsiidae; genus Carlito; species Carlito syrichta. Next base: position 132,952 of record NW_007011652.1, read on the forward strand.
CACTTGTACACTAATGTTCATAGCAGCAGCATCCATAATAGCCATAAGATAGGAACAACCCAAATGTCCATAACGAGTGAGCAGATAAACAAAATGTGGGAGACAGAGTGGAATACTATTCAGCAAGAAAAAGGAATAAGGTGCTGATACTTGCTACAACATGGATGAACTTCAAAAACACCGTGCTAAGCCGGGCTCGGTGGCTCAGCCTGTAATCCCCTGCCTTTGGGAGGCTGAGGTGGGTGGATTGCCTGAGCCCGCGGGTTCGAGACCCGCCTGG
>NW_007011652.1:133402-146649 GCF_000164805.1 Carlito syrichta
GACTGCACTCCAGTCTGGGTGACAGAGTGAGACTCCAACTCAAAAAAAAAAACAAAAACACTGTGCTAAGTCAAATAAGCCGGTCACCAAAGGTCATATGTTGTATAATTACATTTATAGGAAATGTCCAGAATAGGAGAGTAGATTAGTAATTGCCTGGGGTTGAGGAGTTGGAGGATTGAAGATTGTTAATGGGTACAGGGTTACTTACTTGGGTAATGAAGTTTTCCAAAATATGACTGTGGTAATGGTTGTACAATCCATACCGAAAAGCACTAAATTATACACTTTAAATGAGTGAAGTGTGGTATGTGAATTACATCTCAACAAAGCAGTTTTTAAAAATGACCGAGGCTGCAGTGACCCATGATGACACCACTGCACTACAGTCTGGGCAACAGAGGGAGACCCTATCTCTAAAAAATGAAAAAAGAAGGCACTAAGATGGGGGTGACTGTCTTCTGTGTCCTCAGGACTGAGCCACCACATGGGGGTGACAAGTCCAAGTTATCATAAAAGCATCATAAAAAGAATAAAATTTAGCAGCAGCAGCTCCCACCACTGAGCTTCCCTAGGCTGGGCCCTGGCTGACATCTAGCTGGGTGCCACATCAGAGGAACCTACAAGAGCCACAGGAGGAGCTGCTGTGCTTCCATTAAAACCTGACCAAGCTTCCAGCGACAGGTACCCCAAGTCCAACTTCTCACCAACCACCCTCACCACCACCACCCAGGTCCAGCCAGCATCCCTCCCACCTGAACCAGGGGCCAGCCTCCTCCCCGGGGTCTGCTGCCAGCCCTGCTCCTACAGTCCATTCTCCTAGGCAGCCAGGGATTTGTGAAAACCCACCAGGCCACGGCCCTCCTCTGCTCAGCCCTCACCAGCTCAGACCCGTCCCTCTCTGACTTCTCCCCTCCACCACTCTGCTCCATGAATTCCCTGAGCATCCCAGACAGGCCCCACACTCGGACCTCTGCACTAGCTGCTGCCTTGGCCTGGAATGTTGTGGGGCATGGCTGTTTCTGCCTTCACTTCAGATCTCCTTCCAGAAGCCTTCCTTACAGACCCTGTCTAAATAGCTCCCCTACAGCTCTTTACTGACCCCAGCTCCTTAATTCCACTTGTTTTCTGCAGAGCACCTGCCACCATCTGACATTACACCTGTATTCATTCGTCACCCGTTTCCCACACAAGAACGTAACTACCACGAGGCAGGAACCTGTTTTGTTCGCTGCCATGTCCCCAGGGCCGAGGACAGGGCCAGGCCTACAGTAGGCACTCAGGAATGATGAATGAAGGAAAGCAAGGATGAACCCTCACCAACAGATGAGGACATTGAGCCCCTTCATTAAAAAAAATCAGTTCCAGGTTCCCAAGATTCGGCACCTCCTCATGCTGCCTCCGTCTCCACGCAATCCCCCAGCCAGCAAACGAGCAGGTGCAGTCCAGTGCTGTAAGGAGCTGAGGACACTCCCCAGTAACCACAGCTAATAGCGAGCTCATTTCTTTTTTGAGTTGGAGTCTCACTCCGTTGTCCAGACTGGAGTGCAGTGGCCGCTCCCAGCCACCGCAGCCTCGACCTGCTGGGCTCCTGCGATCCTTCCGCCTCAGCCTTCCAAGTAGCCGGAATTACAGGCACGCGCTACCACGCCCGGCTGATTTTTTTATTTATTGTAGAGATGAGGTCTCATTACCCAGGCGGGTCTCGAACCCGCGGGCTCAGGCAATCCACTCACCTCAGCCTCCCAAAGTGCGGGGTTACAGGTTGAGCCACTGAGCCCGGCTATATCGAGTTCATTTCAATTCCGCACTCACTACGTGCCAGGTGCTGGGCTGCTATAACCTGCATTTCACACCTGAAGAAACTGAGTCTGGGACATGCCCAAGACCACAGGACTAGCAGGGTGGCACTGCTGGAATCCAGCTCCCACCCTGCACCCTCCCCTGTAATTCCAACACTTTGAGAGGCCGAGGCTAGAGGATTGCCTGAGCCCTGGGGTTTGCAACCAGTCTGCCTCCCTCAATTCCAGCTCGGGCCACAAAACACACCCAGCACCCTCTGCCCTGTGACAGTCCCAGGAAAGCCCAAGGCCAAGATCCCATCATACTCCTGAGGCTGCTCCAGGCCAAATTCCAGTTGCTACAGTCAAGACTCATGGGACACCATGACAGTTCACATTTGGCAGGTGAAGGGAAGCCACTGGCATGGTGAGCACTGCAGAAAGGAAAAAGTATTGGGCTGGGAGGAAAGACCTGGAGTGCTGGGCCTGGCTCTGTTGGGAGATCCTGGAAAAGTCAATGAACCATATTAAAACCCAGGTACTGAGCTAAGTGGTTTGTATACACTGTCTCACTCAAACTTCCCAGTCATGTTCTTGTCCCCGTGTTCCAGATGAGGAAACTGAAGCTCATAGCAGTGAGGTACACTACCCTGACGTTACACCAGAAATAAGCAGAACTAAGATTGGAATCTAGATGGGCTTGACCCCAAAATCTGCTCCTTTCTTACTTTTATCTATTTACTTAAAAATTAAAAGTAATTTTTTTAGTGTGGTAAAAAAATGGCATAAAATAAACCACTTAACCATGTTTAAGTGTACAGTACAACAGCATTAACTATATGCACCTTGCTAAGCAACAGATCTCTAGAACGTTTTCTTTTTTTTTTTTTTTTTTTCCGAGTTGGAGTCTCACTCTATCGCCCAGACTGGAGTGCAGTGGCCGCTCCCAGCCACCACAGCCTCGACCTGCTGGACTCCGGCGATCCTTCCGCCTCAGCCTTCCGAGTAACCGGAATTACAGGCGCACGCTACCACGCCTGGTCCCGGCTGATTTTTTTATTTATTGTAGAGATGAGGTCTCGCTGCCCAGGCGGGTCTCGAACCCACAGGCTCAGGCAATCCACTCACCTCAGCCTCCCAAAGGCACGGGATTACAGGCTGAGCCACCGAGCCCGGCTGAACTTTTTCAATCTTGCAAAACTGAAACGAAACTGAACAACTCCCCTTTTCCTCCTCCCCCTAGTTCCTAATCAACACCATTCTATTTTCTGTTTCTAAGGGTTTGGTACCTCTATTTTATTTATTTTTTTTATTTTTTTGAGTTGGAGTCTCACTCTGTCACCCAGACTGGAGTGCAGTAGCCACTTCTGTTCACTGCAACCTCGACCTGCTGGGCTCTGGCGATCCTTCCGCCTCAGCCTTCCAAGTAGCTGGAACTACAGGCGCACACTATCATACCCAGCTAATTTTTGACTTATTGTAGAGACGAGGTCTCGCCAAGTTGCCCAGGCGGGTCTTGAACCCACAGGCTCAGGGAATCCACTCATCTCAGCCTCCCAAAGCGCTGGGATTACAGGCTGAGCCACCAAGCCCGGCTTATTTTATTTTTTTAGAGATAGGGTTTCCCTCTGTCGCCAGGCTAGAGTGCAGTGGCAGGATCACAGTTCATTGTGGCCTCCAACTCCTGGGTTCAAGCAAGGTTTGACTATTCCAGATAGTTCATCTAAGTAGAATCATACAGTATTGTCTTTTTGTGACTGGCTTATTTTGCTTAGCATAAAGTCATTAAGGTCCAACCATATTGTAGCATATGACAGGATTTCCTTTTTTTTTTTTGAGTTGGAATCTCACTCTTGTCACCCAGGCTGGAGTACAGTGGCACGCTCATGGCCACCTCAGCCTCGACCTGCTGGGCTCAGGCGATCCTTCTGCCTCAGCCTTCCAACTGGAAGCTGGAACTAACAAGAGGCAAGCCTCAGATGGAACTACAGAGGCAAGCCACCATGCCTGGCTTATTTTTTATTTATTGTAGAGATGTGGTCTCACCAAGTTGTCCAGGCTGGTCGTGACCCCCAGGGCTCAGGCAATCCTCTAGCCTCGGGCTCTCAAAGTGCTAGAATTACAGAATGATCCACCACGCCTGGCTGGATTTCTTTTTTAAGACTGACTAATAGCCAGGCTCGGTGGCTCAGCCTGTAATCCAGTGCTTTGGGAGGCTGAGGTGAGTGAATTGCCTGAGCCTGAGGGTTCAAAACCCGCCTGGGCAACTCGGCCAGACCTCATCTCTACAATAAATCAAAAAATCAGCTGGGCGTGGCAGCGCACGCCTGTAGTTCCAGCTACTTGGAAGGCTGAGGCGGAATGATCGCCGGAGCCCAACAAGTCGAGGCTGCGGTGGCCGGGAGCGTGCCACTGCACTCCAGTCTGGGCAACAGAGTGAGACTCCAACTCAAAAATAAATAAATAAATAAATAAATAAATAAATAGGTCCTGTGCTAGTGCTTGGCAGTGACTGAGACAGCCCTGGCCCTCACAGTTTGGGGTGGGTGATAGCCCAGGCCCCAGAGTGATGACCCAGAGTGGGCAGTTCTGAGATGAAGGAGCCCAGGGGATTATCTGACCCAACCTGGGGGACCAGCCGAGGGCTTCCTAGAAGAGGTGCCACCTGAGCCAGGATCTGTTTATTTCACACTTTCATATCAAAAGGGGATTCTGTGTCTTTATCCAAGTCACTGACTAAAAAAGTAAAGTTGACAAGAACAGAAGCAATGACAGAACCAGAGTCAGCTAGAGACTGAAAACAGGGAGAGCAAGCACCAAGGACAAATAAGGAACAAAGACAACAGCTGCATCTGGACACCTTCATTCATACTCTGCTATACTCTGCCTCAGCTTCTTTGACGCACCCCACAGCCTCTGCTCTCAGCCCAACAGTGAGAAGAGGGCCTCTCCTAGAGCAGCCATCAGCCATGGCCTCACCACCTTCCACAGCTTGGCAGCTCTGATCTGAATGAGGTCATGTGCATGTACAGGACAATGGCCACTTGTACAGGCCTGCACCATGAAGTAAGCATAGACACTGGTTCTTTAAGCTCCCCCTGTCATCCAGTGTGGGGACCAATCATCACCACTGTCATATGGGGGGGAAAAGACAGCTTAGGAAGCTCCCCTGCTAATACGGAGGGAGCCTGGAGTCCCAACTCCTGCCTTCTTTCCTCTACACCATCCGTTGACCTGGATCCAAATTCCAGCTCTATGCAGGAATGACATCAACACCAACAGGAACTAATATTTACTGAGTAATCGTCATCCTGGCCAGGCCTACACTCAGTGGTCCATGTGTCCAACACTCCAACAACACCATGAAGGAGGTGCTCCTATCCTCCACTGTTTGTGGCAAACCACTAACTGGCAACCAACTTCTACTCCCTTTTCTTCAACAGTAATAGAACTCCTAATATATTTGAATAAAGTCTACACCTCTTAGCCTTCCTTGCAGCTGTATGTGACCATGGGTCTGTAGGATGTGAGCGGAAATGTCTTGGGAAAACATCTAGAAACTTTCTTAACAACTGGCATGGCACTGTGCCCATTTTTTCTCCCTTCTTCCTCCCTGCCAGATAGAAGGAAGACACGCCGGCTAGAGCCTGAACAGCTTGTTTAGACCTTGAGACAACATTGGGCAGAGAAGCTAAGCACAGGTAAACAACAAAACACAAGCAGCTTAGGTCTCTGAGCAAAACTGGCTACCTCTGGGCCTTTCTGTGACTATCCTGTTTAAGCCACTGATGTTTTAGGTCTCTGTTACTCACAGGCAAGCCTGATTGCACATGATACATCATTTCACAGGCAAAAGAGAAAACTAGGCACAGGGAAACAGTCACTCACCCAGTTACACAGTAGGTACGAGGAATAGCTAAAATTTGAACCCCAGGCCCTTTGACTCCTAAAGATCTAACCCTGATAGTACTTTGCCTCCTGGCTGTGTCACCTTGGACAAGCTGCTTCACCTTTCTGAACCTCTATTTCTATAGGATAAGACCCAGGTGAAGCACTAACGGAGGCTAAGGATCAGAGTCTGGGTTATGATGCCAGTTCTGCCCTCTTGCTATGTGACTGTAGGCCATGCCTCTGAGGCCCGGTTTGCTCCTCTGTAAAATGGACATAATAAGAGCCACCTCCAAGTATGGGGTGAGGCTTTGATGAAGTGAAGGTGCATGCCGAGTACTTAGCATAGTGGTAATAAATACAGAACGGCTCAACAGCATTAGCTGTTATCATAGCATCACCTTTAACACAGGAATCATCAATACTCACATCTCAGGCCTGCTGAAAAACTACAATGTACTGAAGTGGGCACTGGGTCTGGCAAACCATGGGCCCTTAATAAATAGCAGCTATTCAGCCGGGCTCGGTGGCTTAGCCTGTAATCCTGCGCCTTTGGGAGGCTGAGGTGAGTGGATTGCCTGAGCCCGTGGGTTCGAGACCCACCATGGCAACTTGGCGAGACCTCATCTCTACAATAAATTTAAAAAAAAATTAGCTGGGCGTGGTAGCACGCGCCTGTAGTTCCAGCTACTTAGAAGGCTGAGGCAGAAGGATCGCCGGAGCCCAGCAGGTCGAGGCTGCGGTGGCTGGGAGCGGCCACTGCACTCCAGTCTGGGTGACAGAGTGAGACACCATCTCAAAAAAAAAAAAAATAGTAGCTATTCATTCCTGAGCACTCAGTGTTCCTGGCCCACTGCTGGGTCCTCAACTATGATCAATACAGACTCAGGCCTTGCTTCATGGCCACATTAGAGTTATTCTTTTTTGCTGTTATTGCTGTTTGTTTTTTACATTAGAGTTATTCTGACACCACCAGAGATGGGCTCTCTGTCTTAGTTCACTGATTCCTTCCTGGGTGGCAGAAGTAAGTGAGGCACTCTCAGAGTTTCCTCTGTCTCTGTAAAGTGGGGGCAAGAACAGTCACTGTCTCATGGGTGACTAGGGATTCAAAAAAATCTACACAGCTAAAGCCCTCTCACATGGTGCCTGCAAACGAATGATCAATAGTAACAGTTATTGTTAATATTTTTGTATTTATTCATCCCCCCCACCAGAGTTTTGTTTTTTGTTTTGAGTCATGGTCTCATTCTGTTGCCCAGGCTGGCGGGCAGGGACATGATCATGGTTCACCACAGCTTCAATCCTCTGGGTTCAGGTGATTCCCCTGCCTCAGCCTCCCAAGTAGCTGGGACTACAGGTGTGCACCATCACCCCCAACTAATTTTTAAAAAAATTTTTTTGTAGCTGGGCTCGGTGGCTCAGCCTGTAATCTCATGCTTTGGAAGGCCAAGGTGAGTGAACTGCCTGAGCCCGCGGGTTCAAGACCCGCCTAGGTAACTTGGCAAGACCTCATCTCTACAATAAATCAAAAAATTAGTTGGGTGTGGTAGCACATGCCTGTAGTTCCAGCTACTTGGAAGGCTGAGGCGGAAGGATCGCCGGAGCCCAGCAGGTCAAGGCTGCGGTGGCCAGGAACATGCCATTGCACTCCAGTCTGGGCGACAGTGACAGTGTGAGACTCCAACTCAAAAAAAAAAAAAAAAAAAAAAAGGAAGGAAAAAAAAAAAAGAAAGGCCAGGGGCCAGGCTCAGTGGCTCAGCCTATAATCCCAAGAGGCAGAGGCGAGTGGATTGTCTGAGCCCGCAGGTTGGAGACCAGCCCAGGCAACTTGGTGAGACCTCTTCTCTACAATAAATAAAAAATTGGCCGGGTGTGCACCTGTAGTTCTGATTACTTGGAAGGCTGAGGCAGAAGAATTGCTACACTCTAGCCAGGGTGACAGAGTGAGACTCCAAATCAAAAAAAAGAAAAAGAAAAAAAGAAACGATTGGGACTTGAGTGTTTTAGATTTGGAATTTTTTCAAATTTTGGACCACTCACATAACATAATGAGATACATTGGGATGGAACTCAAATCTAAACACAAGACTCATTTGTTTCATATATACCTTATATACGTAGCCTGAAGATAATTTTACACAATATTTTAAATAATTTTGTGGGCCGGGCTCGGTGGCTCAGCCTGTAATGCCAGCACTTTGGGAGGCCGAGGTGAGTGGACTGCCTGAGCCTGGGTTCGAGTCCTGCCTGGGCAACTTGGCGAGACCTCATCTCCACTATAAATCAAAAATAGCCAGGCGTGGTAGCACGGGCCTGTAATTCCAGCTACTTGGAAAGCTGAGGCGGAAGGATCGCTGGAGCGCAGCAGGTTGAGATTGCAGTGGCCGAGAGCGGCCATTGCACTCCAGTCTGGGTGACAGAGTGAGACTCCAACTCAAATAATAATAATAATAATAATAATAATAATTTTGTGAATGAAATAAAGTTTGTGTTAAATACTTATGTGTGAAACTTTCCACTTCTGGCAGAGCATCATGTCAGCCTGCAAAAAGTTTCAGATATTGGAGCATTTTGTATTTCTGTATTAGGGATGCTCAACCTGTATGTATGTACATACATCTTAAGTGTGTTAAATCCCAAAGGGGAAGAACAGAGAACTATGATGGCATTTACAAATGACACCTGACTGAGTCTGGGGGGCAAGAGAAAACTTCCCTGAGGTCTGAGATCTGATAGATGGGCAGTAGTTAAACACAAGCTGAAAGAGGTCACACAAAGATTCTGTGGCAGGAGAGTGCTTGGGTCAATGGAGGACTAGCAAGGAGGTCAGAATGACTTGTGCAAAAGAATGCGGCAGAGAGTGGGGTGGCATAAATCTGGAGGAGGGCCAAAGGCCACACCATGCAGGGTTTTGAAGGCTATAGTGAAGAACCTGGGCTTTCTCTCAAGGACCAGGAGCCATGGAGTAATTATGAGCAAGGGAGGGCCCAGAGTCAGCTTTGTGCTTTAGAAAGACTTCTCAGGTCCCTCTGAGGAGAACAGGTTGAAAGGAGCAGGACTGGAGGTGAGGAGACCAGGGAGGAGCTGGGGTAGTGCTACAGCAGCAAAAGGGAATGTCTATATAAGTATCACCTAACAGAAGAACTGAACCTAATAAACAAGTGCTAGTTCTTTTTTGTTGTTTTTTGTTTTGTTTTTTTTTTGAGTCAGGGTCTCACTCTGTCACCCAGATTGTAGTGTAGCAATGCGATCACAGCCACCACAGCCTTGACCTCCTAGGCTCAGGTGATGCTTCTGCCTCAGCCTTCCAAGTAAGAGACTACTGGCCCATGTCACCATGCCTGGCCAACAAGAACCATTTCAAGCTAGAATCCCAAGGACAAGCAGAAGTGAAATAGGTGAGGGAATGCATTACAGGCCAAAGCCCTGTGACGGAAGAAAGAGAGAGAAAAGGCCAGTGGAGCCGTCCAAAGATAAAGCTGAGAGGTCAGACCACGTGGGCCTTTTAGGCCAGGGGTGGAGTTTGGTTTTTCTCTCCAAAGGCAACTTATGAAAACGGGAGAGGGAAGTCAGATTTCACTTAATAAATATTGATAGCACTCCTATTGTGTGCCACACCAAAACTCAAGAGTGGCTGAGCTCTTCTGGGCATGGGGAACACAACAATAAGCAAAACAGATGATGTTCTGGACATAGCCAGACTTATGTCTGACCTGCTCTGAGTGTTAGAGACTTTCCTCCTTTCTGCTAATCCCAGATCTGCACTCTGAGGTCACACCAATCAACACAGCTTACTATAGCAAACAGAACCCCTCAGGCTCTTACCACTGGTCACGCTCAAGAAACAATTAATTAACATACTCCCGAGGAACTGGGGCTCTCATCTTGGCAAACTTCCAAGCCCAAGTTTTACCAGAATGACCAGGGCCCTACCCTTTGGAGGATCTCCCACTCCAGATCAAAAGCCTGTTACTCACGATCTTTTCATAGTACTCCCGCCTGCGCTCTGCCCTCTTCTTGTAGTCGACCATCATGCCTCGAAGCTTCCGCTCATGCTTCCGCGCCTCGTGCCACATTGTGGTGAGGCCAAGCCTGGGGCCTCCACCTGAGAGATGAGGGGACCAGGAATGTCAGATGGGCTGTAAAAACCATATGGACAGAATCAAAGTCACCTGACAAGTCAGTGATCCTAAACAACACATCACTCAGCTTCAGGGAGCAGAAGTGAGGCTGCGGAACCCTGGGCCAGATGTTCAAGTGCATTCCTGACAACTCTGATCCTGTCGCTTGGGCATTCTGAGAAACCCTCGGGTGATTCTGGGGTGAGCATCCCTGGGAGAGGAGTGGCCTAGATTCCACGCGCTGGCATCCGCGATGAAAGGTTTTGAAACCAAAGCGCAGCGTTCGAGGTATGGTCAGAAGGCAAACCCTGAGAACCCAGGGCTGGAGCTTAAGGGGAAGAGCTGAAAGGGCTCCCACTAGGGGCAGTCGTGGCGTGGGTACGAGTGTGGGTTGTGGATGGACGGATGGATGAAGGGAGGCAGAGGAAATCTAAGACTTTGTGGGAACGGTGTAGTGGCTGGGAGGCGGGGGTCGAGGGCAGGTGAAGGACGTGGACGGGAGACAACGCTCGAGGGAGGAGGGGAACACCGGGGGAGCTGCACAGAGCAAAGCTGAGATCTAAAGAGAACCAAATGGGGGGGAGCATTTCCAGGTAAAATAGGGGTAGGGCCTGAGGGAGGGGAGCTGGCTGACGCGAGGGGGCGGACTGGGCTGGGGGGCAGGGCTCGTGGACCAGGTCGCAGCAAGGGGGTCTGGGCTCAGTTTTTTGACAAGGGGGCGGCGCCTGTGACAAGCTGCTAGGCAGAAGGCCGAGTCTGACGCGCCGACTTCAGGCCCACAGCGCGGGGCAGGGGCGCGGCCTGAGGCCCGTCAGGCCGAAGGGGGAACGGGACGGACGGCGCTCGGGGCCGGCGCCCAGCAGAGGCCCACAGCGGCATGGGGAGAGCCCAAGGCAAGGGAGAAGCTGGGCTGACGCCCGCCCGAAAGCCAGGAGGTCGGGGCCCGCCGATTGCACTCACCGGTCGGTCACCGCCTCCCACCGCTGCGCTCGCGCGCGGCCCGCACCGGAAGCGGAAGTGGGAGGCCGCCCGGGGAGGGGGCGGAGCCTAGTGGGGCTACGCGCAGCACACTTCCGCCGGCGTGGGGGGCGGGGCCTGGAGTTGAGAGGGGCGGAGTCTAGAGGAAGGAGGGGTTGAGGCGGAGCGAGGAGAGCGTGGAGCTCAGCCTCGGGAGGGAACCTGGCGTGTTTCCCAAGCGGAGAAGAGACGACACCCCCAAGGATCAAAAATTCATCTTTATTGGGAAGACTGACAAACAACCTACCCCCCCACCCTCAAGTTTGGGGAGGGAGGGCTGAGGATCTGCCCCCTCCTCCCTCCTGTACAATCTTTTCAGAATCCGCCTGGAGGTGTCCCCACACGTGGGAGCCGAGGCAGCTTTAACAGGCCAGTGCTCGGGAGCCAAGCCTCTAGTCCTCTCCAGACTCAGTTTTCGCATTTGTAAAATGGGCTCAAGAGGGGAACTCGTGCTACGGAGCTCCTCCCCAGCGCTGAAGATGTCCGATTCGGAAGCATGAGAAGGTCGGAAGACTACCCCAAAGGCGGCCCAAGGGGATTGGGAGTGCTGGACATCCTGGTTGGGATCGCACGGCCCCTCCACCCCCCTCCCCACCCAGTGCCCCCTCCGGCACCGCGGGGGCTACGTGGCTTCAGGCCCCGGGGACAGGAGGCCGCCCCCAAAGGCGGCCTCGCGGTACTGGTTGGGGAACATGTTGCTGCCCACGAGGCTGGCGGTGCCTCCGTCCCCAGGGCCCGGGGCCTGGTAAGAGTCCAGAGTCAGCGGCTCAGGGCCAGGGGACTCCCCGACCGCGGCCCCGGGACCCCCGCTGCCCGTGACAGCGCTGGCGAGTGGCGGTGCCAGGGGCAGCAGGTCCAGCATGGTGAAGAGCGTGGGGGCCGTGGGGTCGTAGGCAAAGCCGTCGTCCATGAGGTCCGGCCCGCCGGGGGGCTCCAGGCCGGGCAGGGTCACGGTGCCAGGGAAGAAATCTGGGTCCGGCAGCAGGGCCGATGGCGGGAGAAACGGGCCTACAGGAAGAGAAGAGACAAGAGTGGTGGGCTTTAGGGCCAACTTCTGGCCAGCCTTGGACTCGAATGCCCTGCTGGATGCTAAATGTGTTACTGGAGTAGCCTCCTCTAATCCCAAGGAGAAGCTGTGAGTAGGGACTATGACCTTAGAGCTGGTGGTCAGTGGGTAGGAAGGCTGCCTCTGATAACAGCGGATAGGGTTGAGTTCATGGGCATTGGAGGCTGGCATGTGAGTTGAGCGAGGAAGGGCAGAGTAGGCCAGAGGGTGACTGAGATGAAGACAGGCTCTGAATCAGCTGACAGCTCTGACCACCACCCCTGTTCATCTACCCCACCACTGGCGCCACATTCGTCATGGCTATCTACACAGACGTCCAGGGCCAGCTCCCTCTCTACCCACAGAACCACTACAACAGTGGCTCCCAACCTTTTTGGCATCAGGGAATGGTTTCATGGAAGACATTTTTCCATGAATGGGGCAAAGGGGGAGGTTTTGAGATGATACAAGCACATTACATTTATTGTGCACTCACTGATAGGGTTTTGATATGAGTCTGCAAGCAATTGATTTATTATGGTCTCTGTGCAGTCAAACCTCACTGCTGCATTTACAGCTGCTCCCCAGCGCTGGCATCACCACCTCAGCTCCACCTCAGATCATCAGGCATTAGATTCCTCTAAGGAGTGTGCAACCTAGATCCTTTGCATGCACAGTTCACACTCCTATGAGAATCTAATGCTGCTGCTGATCTGACAGAACAGGAGCTCAGGCAGTAATGCAAGTGATGGGGAGTGGTTGAAAATACAGATGAAGTTTTGCTTGCTTGGTCACCATTCACCTCCTGCTGTGTAGCCTGGTTCCTAACAGGTGTGCGCCACCGCCACTGTACCCAGCTTCACTGGCCTTTTTTTTTTGAGTAGGAGTCTCACTCTGTTGCCCAGGCTGGAATGCAGTGGCCACTCCTGGCCACCGCAACCTCAGCCTTCCAAGTAGCCGGAATTACAGGCATGCGCTACCACGCCCGGCTGATTTTTTGATTTATTGTAGAGATGAGGTCTCGCTGCCCAGGCAGGTCTCAAACCCGTGGGCTCAGGTAATCCACTCACCTCAGCCTCCCAAAGGCGCGGGATTACAGACTGAGCCACTGAGCCCGGCTCATTGGCCTTTTAATATGTAATGTGGGCCATTGCTTTGTTAAATTCTGGTCATGTGGCTCATTGAGCTATGACTACCATGTTTCCTAACTTTGGTCTCCTCCCCTACCTTGGGGAAGTGAATCTCTTCTCTCTCTCTTTTTCTCTCTCTCTCTCTCATTTACTTTCTAAATAAACTATATTTTTCAATCTAAAAAAATAAAATGTGCCGGGCTCGGTGGCTCAGCCTATAATCCCGCGCCTTTGGGAGGCTGAGGTGAGTGGATTGCCTGAGCCC
>NW_007011652.1:147199-149138 GCF_000164805.1 Carlito syrichta
AAAAAAAAAAAAAATTAGCTGGGTGTGGTAGCATGCGCCTGTAGTTCTGGCTACTTGGAAGGCTGAGGCAGAAGGATCACCTGAACCCAACAGTTCGAGGTTGCAGTGGCCGGCAGCGTGCCACTGTCCTCCAGCCTGGGTGACAGAGTAAGACTCCAACTCAAAAAAAAAAAAATATGTAATGGGCCTGTAATCTCAGCACTTTGAGAGGTAGAGGCAAGAGAACTGCCTGAGCCCATGGGCTTAAGACCAGCCTGGGCAACATGGTGAGACCTTGTCTCTACAATAAATCAAAAAACTTAGCCAGATTGTGGTGGCGCACACCTGTAGTTCCAGCAATTTGGAAGGCTGAGGTGGAAAGACCACCTGAGCCCAGCAGGTCAAGACTGCAGTGGCCGTGAGCAGCATGCCACTGCACTTCAGCCTGGGCAACAAAGTGAGACTCCGACTCAAACAAATAATAACAATAATTAAAATAAAATAAAATGTAATGTGGGCCAGGTGCAGTGGCTCATGCCTGTAATCCCAGCACTTTGGGAGGCTGAGGAGGGCAGATAGCTTGAGCCCAGGAGTTCGGGACCAGCCTGGGCAACATAGTAAGACCTCACCTCTACAAAAAATAAATAAGCCAGGCATGGTGGCGTGCACCTGTAGTCCCAGCTACCCAGTAGGCTGAAGTAGAATGATCACCAGAGCCCAGGCGGTCAAGGCTGCCATGAACTGTGATTGTCGTGATCATTAAAAATAAATAAACAAAAGGCCAATGAGGTAAGTTTGCGGTGAGACTTTTCAAAGGAGCCCCTGAGGCTGTGAGAGGTGGAGCAACTTAGGGAAGGTCACATAGCTAATAGCCAGGAAGACACCAGGGCTTCCGTTCTTTCTCCAGAGCCCTTATTCTTTCCACTTTGTGTGACTGAGTGGTGAGTGACAACTTTGTGGGAGCTCTCCCTGAAGAGCAGGGCAGCATCTCCTGGGGCCCACCCACGGGGAGGGGGTTGTGCAGACCCGGGACCCACCTGAGCTGTGGTTGGGCAGGAAGTGGTCCAGGAAGACCGGCTTTTTCTTCCGCCGTTTGCTCTCAATGCCGTGAGGATCTGAGGAAAGGGAGAGATGAGGACCCCTGAACCCCAACAGCCCTTGCTCCCCAGTCCGGGGTGAGATGGCAGGGCAGCAGGGTCAGCCTTCCCTCCCCCCAAACCTGGAACGGGTGTGGAAAGGGGCCGAGGGCACACACCAGAGCTGTTCAGCTCCCCAAGGACATCGGGCAGCCCCCGTTTCCGCTTCTTGTCCACACCATAGCTGTCTGTTCGGGAGATACCAGGGACATATCAAATGTAATCCATCAATAGTAATAATTAATCCGTAATTAATCACAGAGACAGTTAGGGGGTTGTGATGCTGTTCTAGTTCTTGACCAGCAATGCAAAATGACGTCCACATCCAAGTCAGAACAAAACCCAAATTTGCTTCCAGCCACTCTGGTCTCTTTCCCATTCCTGGAGCACCCCAGGCTCACTCCTGCCTCAGGTCCTTTGCACTGGCTGTCCTAGCTATTAAAACACTCTTCTTCAACTCCCACCACTACCCCTGGAGAAATGTGTAATTATCTTCCCATCCTCAGTGCAGCTGTCCCCTCCTCCAGGAAACCTTCCCTGACCCCCTTTCCCTTCCCCACCTTTGGGCAAGCCGAGCCCCTTGGGCAACTCCATCTCAGTCCTGCCAACTCTGGTGATCACTGTGTGTACTATCCTCCACACCCCTGCCCTCAGGACTATAAGCCTCATGAGGGTGGAGCTAAGGGCTGTGTCAGTCACTACTATGTCCCCAACACCTCCCAGCATAGGGCCAGGCTTGAGCAGGCATGCTGAGGGATGATTAAATACTCCCCAAATGCCATGAGATGGGTACTATTTTTTTTTTTTTTTTTGAGTTGGAGTCT
>NW_007011652.1:149536-160844 GCF_000164805.1 Carlito syrichta
AGACCTTCCGCCTCAGCCTTCCAAGTAGCTGGAACTACAGGCGCGCACTACCACACCTGGCTAATTTTTGATTTATTGTAGAGATGGTCTTGCCAAGTTGCCCAGGCAGGTCTCAAACCCGCAGGCTCAGGCAATCCACTCACCTCAGCCTCCCAAAGGCGCGGGATTACAGGCTGAGCCACCGAGCCCGGCTGAGATGGGTACTATTATTTCCATTTTGCACAGGAGGAGACTGAGGTTCAAAGGGACCAAGGTCACATGACCAAGAAGCAGCAGAGCCTGGATTCGAACGCTGTCTACGTGGCTCTGAGCCTGCATTCTGCTTCTGCCTCTTCCCCTTCCCCTCTGGGTTATGATTAGTTTTATTATTAGGAATTAAAAATTTTTTTAATTCCTGGCCCTGGGCGGTGGGTCACCCCGAGTTGCTGTGGTTACCATGGTCCCGAGGCAGGTACGTGAAGGGCAGTGGCTCGCTGCAGACCCCGTCAGTGAGCCTCTGCAGGAAGACGTTAACTGTCACGGGCTCAACAATCTCCAGGTCCTCGTAGGGTGGCGTCTTGAACACGATGGCAATCTGGCGGTGCACGTCGGCCTGGGAGAAGTCGGCCCGACCTTCCCAGGAGGCCGTGCTGAACACCACTGATATGTCCTCTGGTGGGAAAGTGAGGGTGTCAGCTGAGCCAGGACATCTGGCCCACAAGGTCTCCCACTCAATCAGCCTCCCCCAACATCAGGTTTTTTTTGAGTTGGAGTCTCACTCAGTTGCCCAGACTGGAGTGCAGTGGCCGCTCCTGGCCACCGCAGCCTCGACCCGCTGGGCTCCAGCGATCCTTCAGCCTCAGCCTTCCGAGTAGCCTGAACTACAGGTGCGCACTACTACGCCCGGCTGATTTTTTTATTTATTGTAGAGATGAGGTCTCACCTGCCCAGGCGGGTCTCGAACCCGCGGGCTCAGGCAATCCACTCACCTCAGCCTCCCAAAGGCGCCAGATTACAGGCTGAGCCACTGAGCCCGGCTTACATCAGTTATTAATATCCCTAGCCAGGTGTGGCGGCCCAGACCTGTAATCCCAGCACACTGAGAGGCAAGGCAGGAGGATTTTTTGAGCCCAGGAGTTTGAGATCAGCCTGGGCAACATAGCAAGACCTTGTCTCTACAACAAATCAAAAATTAGTCAGGTGTGGTGGCACATGACTGTAGTCCCAGCTACTCAGGAGGCTTAGGGGTAAGGCTCACCTGAGCCCAGGGGATTGAGGCTGCAGTGAGTCATGACTGTGCCACTGCACTCCAGCCTGGGTAACAGAGGGAGACCCTGACTCAAAAATTTTTTTTAAAAAGTTAAAAAAAATGTTTAATTCCTAATAATAAAACTAATCATAGGCCAGGCTCAGTGACTCAGCCTGTAATCCCAGCACTTTGGGAGGCCGAGGTGAGAGGATTGTCTGAGCCCGTGGGTTTGAGACCCACCCGGCCAATTTGGCGAGACCTCGTTTCTACAATAAATCAAAAATTAGCTGGGCATGGTAGCACGCGCCTGTAGTTCCGGCTACTTGGAAGGCTGAGGTGGAAGGATCGCCGGAACCCAGCAGATGGAGGCTGCGGTGGCCAGGAACGTGCCACTGCACTCCAGTCTGGGCGACAGAGTAAGACTTCAACTCAAAAAAAAAAAAACTAATCATAAGCCGGGCTCAGTGGCTCAGCCTGTAATCCCAGCACTTTGGGAGGCTGAGGAGAGTGGATTGCCTGAGCCCACGGGTTCAAGACCTGCCTAGGCAACTTGGTGAGACCTCATCTCTACAATAAAATAAAAAATTAGCTGGGCGTGGTAGCGCACGCCTGTAGTTCCAGCTACTTGGAAGGCTGAAGTGGAGGGATCGCCGGCACCCAGCAGGTCGAGGCTGCGGTGGCCGGGAGCGGCCACTGCACTCCAGTCTGGGTGACAGAGTGAGACTCCAACTCAAAAAAAAGAAAAACTAATCATAGTGGCAGGTAACTTTCTATTGAGCACCTACTGTGTACCAGTCACTAAGTGGCTCAGCCTGTAATCCGCGCTTTGGAAGGCTGAGGTGAGTGAATTGCCTGAGCCCACAAGTTCGAGACCCACCTGGGCAACTTGGCGAGACCTCATCTCTACAATAAATCAATAACTTAGCCGGGTGTGGTAGCACATGCCTGTAGTTCCAGCTACTTGGAAGGCTGAGGCGGAAGGATCGCTGGAGCCCAGCAGGTCGAGGCTGCGGGGTGGCCAGGAGCCACCACTGCACTCCAGTCTGGGTGACAGAGTGAGACTCCAACTCAAAAAAAAAAAAAGATGCCAAGCACAATCAGCAGGGGAAGAAGGTGCCAGGGAATGCCCAGAGGGAAACCAGGAGTGAGCTTCCAAGAGTCCTCTTCCAACTGAGTTACACAGGCCATACCTAATTCCCCCAGTGATTAACTGTGTCAACACTTGTGAGATGTTGTCTACCAAAGAGGTTCATCAGAGAATCAGCACCCAGGGTTTTTACTAGGAGCTGGTCACATAGGCACCTTCTGCCTGGTACATGCCAAAATTCCAGATTCCCAGAAGAAAAGCAGGTGTTTACCACAAACCACATTGGGTTGTTTTGTATGGGAGTCTCACTCTGTCACCTAGACTGGAGCACAGTGGCACACTCACGGTTACTGCAGCCTCAACCTGCTGTGCTCAGGCAATCCTTCCACCTCAGCTTCCCAAGTAGCTGGAACTACAGGCACCCGTCACCATACCCAGTTAATTTTTTGATTTATCGTAGGGATGAAGTCTCACAAGTTGCCCAGGCTGGTCTCAAACCCCTGGACTCAGGCAATCCTCTCACCTCTGGCTCCCAAAATGCTGGGATTACAGGCATGAGCCACCGTGCCTGGCCCACAAACCAAACTGGGCAAAAAGTTGAGGCATGGTGAGCCACTCTTGTCAGTTAGGAAGTAGTGGAAACCCTCCCAACATCCAATTTCCCAGCCAAGGGTCAATTTGGTTTTTATTGTTGTTGCTTGCTTGCTTTTTTGTTGTTGTTTTGAGTCACTCAGGCTGGAATGCAGTGGCACAATCACAGCTACTGCAGTCTCAACCTGCTGGGAGATCCTTTCACCTCAGCCTCCCAAGCAGCTGGGACTACTGGCACATGCCACCATGCCTGGCTAATTTTTTTAAAATTTTTTTGTAGAGATAAGGTCTCACTACATTGCCCAGGCTGGTCTTGAACTCCTGGCTCAAGTGATCCTCCTTGGCCTCCCAAAGTGCTGGGATTAAGGTGTGAGCCACCATGTCCAGACTATTATCATCATCATTACTCTTAGGCCTCTCCCTTCTAGGAATTCATGATGTATATATGCCTGCAGCTGGATGGAAAGAGGGAGATACATGGTATCCACTGCAGCCTTGTGAGAACCAAGAACTGGAACCTTCAATGTTAGTCAGTAGGAAAGGGTGATAGAGACTATAGCCAGGCTGAGTGCAGTGGCTCACGCCTGTGATCCCAGCACTTTGAGAGGCGGAGGTGGGAGGAACACTTGAGGCCAGGAGTTTGAGACCAGCCTGGGCAACACAGTAAGACCCTATCTTCAGCCGGGCTTGGTGGCTCAGTCGGTAATCCCGTGCTTTGGGAGGCTGAGGTGAGTGAATTGCCTGAGCCCGCGGGTTCGAGACCTGCCTGGGCAACTTGGTGAGACCTCCATCTCTACAATAAATCAAAAAATTAGCCGGGCATGGTGGCACACACCTGTAGTTCCAGCTACCTGGAAGGCAGAGGCAGAAGGATCACCTGAGCCCAGTAGGTGGAGGTTGCAGTGGTCAGGAGCATGCCGCTGCCCTCCAACCTGGGTGATGGAGTGAGACTCCAACTCAAAAAAAAATTTGAGAGCTTTTCTACATTAAGACTAGGTCTATGTCCTTGGAGTTGAAGCTGCAAGGCAGAAGGGTAAAAAAGGAAATAAATAAAAAATAAAGAGAAAGACTGGGCATAGGGATTCAACAAATTAGGCCATGAAAAACTTGGTAAGAGTGAGGGTCCCGAGAGTGTCACCTGCTATTACTATTACTATTATTATTATCACAATCACACACAACTCTGGGAAGTTGCTTTTTTCCAGATGGTTTTCCAAATTTGCCTCTTTTCCTCATTTGAGAAAAAAGTACATAAGAATTGAAAACAAGCCAGGCTCAGTGGCTCAGCCTGTAATCCCGTGCTTTGGGAGGCTGAGGTGAGTGAATTGCCTGAGCCCGCGGGTTCGAGACCCACCTGGGCAACTTGGCGAGACCTCATCTCTACAAGAATCAAAAAATTAGCTGGGCATGGTAGCACGCACCTGTAGTTCCAGCTACTTGGAAGGCTGAGGCGGAAGGATCCCCGGAGCCCAGCAGGTCTAGGCTGTGGTGGCCGGGAGCGGCCACTGCACTCCAGTCTGGGTGACAGAGTGAGACTCCAACTCAAAACAAAAAAAAAAGAAAACAAGCTGGGCTCTGTGGCTCAGCCTGTAATCCCAGAGCTTTGGGAGGCTGAGGTGAGTGGATTGCCTGAGCCCGCAGGTTCGAGACCCGCCTGGGCAACTTGGCGAGATCTCATCTCTACAATAAATCAAAAAAAATAAATTAGCCAGGTGTGGTAGTACGCACCTGTAGTTCCAGCTACTTGGAAGGCTGAGGCGGAAGGATCGCCAGAGTTCAGCAGGTCAAGGCTGCAGTGGCTGGAAGCGGCCACTGAAACTTCAGTGTGGGTGACAGAGTAAGACTCCAACTCAAAAAAAAAAAAAAGAATTGAAAACAAATGCCTATAATCCTAGCACTTTGGGAAGCCAAGAAGAGAGGATCACTTGAGGCCAGGAGCTCGAGATCAGCCTGGACAACCTAACAAGACCTCATCTCTATAAAAAAAATAAAAAGATTGAAAAAAAAGAAAAGCCGGGCTCGGTGGCTCAACCTGTAATCCCGCGCCTTTGGGAGGCTGAGGTGAGTGGATTGCCTGAGCCCGCGGGTTCAAGACCCGCCTGGGCAAGCGAGACCTCATCTCTACAATAAAAAAAAAAAAAGAAATATAATTGAAAACAAATACTACTTTTTCACCACTTTCCTGTAATATTTCTCCCAACTCTCTGTCTTTTTTGTTCTTTCTCCCAGAAGAAATGAAGAGTACAAACCTCCTGGATCCAAATCCCGTCTCTACCCAACCAACCGTGTGACCCTGAGCAAGTTACTTAACCTTTCTGCACCTCGGTTTCCTCATCTGTAAAATGGGGATCATAATAGGATCTGCCTCACAGAACTGTTAGACAATGAGATGATCTAGTGTTGTGTGCAAAGTGCTTACATCTGAGCCTGACATACAGTAAGAACAAGAGAATGAAAGCTCTTTATTATGATTGATAGTAGTGTTATTCATGTTATAGTCACTTGACAGAAAATGCAAAGGATACAAAAAATATATTCAGTAAAAGGCAAGGCTCTCTCTTACCCTCTCCCCAGCTGGGCAATCCTGGGTATAGGTTTTTTGTTGTTGTTTTTGAGTCTCATTCTTGTCACCCAGGCTGGAGTGCAGTGGCACGCTCACAGCCACCACAGCCTCGACCTGCTGGGTTCAGGCAATCCTTCCGCCTCAGCCTTCCAAGTAGCTGGAACTACAGACTCTTGCCATCATGCCCAGCTAGTTCTTGTGATTTATTGTAGAGACAAGGTCTCACCAAGTTGCCCAGGCTGGTCTCAAACCCCTGGGGCTAAGGCAATCCTCTTGCCTCCACCTCCCAAAGTGCTGGGATTACAGGCTGAGCCACCATGCCTGGCCTGTTTGTTTTTAAATTGATTTGCAGAAGGGACACCTGTCCTCTGTTTGCCTCATCCATAGCCCCTGTCACAAGCATCCTAAAGCATTTAATTATGCAATTCCACCATTAATATCAGAGTCTCTGGACAGCGAGCTCTATGCCGCCTAGCAGGCAGCTCTGGCTAGCAGACAGGCCTGCACCATCCTACAAGGATACATGAGTGGGCGACACAGTGAGTGAAGGAATCAATCTGTGTCTGTCTGACTCCAAAGCCAAGTTCTGGATCCTTCCGTTTGCTGCCCTGGTGAGCAAACCTCTCCTCCCCCTCCTGGGCTCCCTAGCCACCCCTTCGAGCTGCTGACCTCACTCTGCCCGGCCGCTGCCCCGACCCCTCACCTTTCTGCACCTTGTCGCACAGCAGGTAGAGCTCCTCGCCCCCCGTGCACGGCCCGCTCTCCTTGTTGATCCGGCAGATCCGCAGCTCTGACGTGTTTGTGGACTCTGGGAAGGAACAAGAGGAAGAGGTGGATGAGAAAAAGCAAGAATTCAGTCGTTAAACCCTTACCAGGCCGTGGAGAGGTGGGGAACGGAGAAGACGGGGCATCCCGATCCTCTGGAACCCACGGTCCCGGTGGAGGAAAGACACTCAGACAGGAGGGATTAATGGACAATCGCCAGTCCTCCATGCTGAGGTTGGGTGCCTGTCTGTCCAAAAGGGAGATCCTCAGATCTCAGGGAAAGCAGTTGGGGACAGGGGTCAGAGGAGGTTCTCGAAGAAGGGTTGACAGTCTGAAATCTTGTAGTGGACACCTGTGGTTTTGCCTGTCCTGGCCCTTCCTCTGTTAATATCCTCCAGTTTTCCTTCAAGGGACCACACCCATCTCGGTCACGGGGATTGGGTAGGGCTGAGCCCACTTCCTAGCTCAGCGATGATCACGTGCCCAAACCTGGCCATTCAGAACAGTGCCTCTCTCGCGCGCCTCAGCTGATTGGTCCGGGAATAGCAAATGACTAAAACCAGGCCAATGAGAGACAGCTCTGAGGCTCTACGCATAAACGCCGGTTAAGAGAAGTAAAAGGCTGGTAGCGGTGGCTCATGCCTATAATCCCAGCACTGTGGGATGTTGAGGTGATGGGATTACCTGAGCCTACAAGTTTGAAACCAGCCTGGGCAACTTGGTGAGCCCTCATCTCTACAGTAAATCAAGAAAAATCAGCTGGGCGTGATGGCGCATGTCTGTAGTTCCAGTTACTTGGAAGGCTGAGGTGAAAGGATTGCCTGAGCCCAGCAGGTTGAAGTTGTGGTGGCATGAGCATGCCACTGCACTCCAGCCTGGGTGACAAAGTGAGGCTCATACACACACACACACACACACACACACACCCAAATACAGAGACATCATTACTCATGCTGCCTCTTCCCTTAGCTGCCCTGTATCGTTATATAAGCTGTGCATTCTCCAACACTAGGAGACCCCATTTTCATAGGCTTCATGGTAAATGCTGACTCCTGGAAATGAGGAGTGCACAACTGCACAACCACCCAGGGTGACACTGTCCATCCCATGCCTTGAACACTGACTGACACGATGTTTGGAGCTGTGGCAGCCATCTTATGACCAGGAGGGAACAACCAAGAGGCTCACAGGGCTGCAGAAACAGTGCCCTGATAGTTCTAAATAGCGGAATCAATGTGAGCAGGCTCAATAAGTGCGATAAATACAAACAAATAACTCCCGGTTTGTTCCTGCCACCATGAGTGGGGCTTTCTGGTACCTGCGACCAAGGGCAATCCTAACTGATACAGCACCCTCAACTCACTCTTGTCATAGACGGGCTCGGAGAGCACAGGGTCCATCCGGCGCATCTGTCCCTGCTGGTCCTGATACGAGGCCTGAAAGCAGATCCTCACGACATTCATGTCCACTTCCTGGTGGTTCTTTAGGGACCCGGCTGTGGGGGGGAGATATGGGAGGTTGAAGGTGGGGGGTGGAGATCCTGATGGGGGGCAGGGGAACGGGGAAGGCGTGGGGCTGGAGAAGAGGGTGAGGCCTGGAGAGGAGAGGGGTTGGGGTTGGCAGAGAGGCCAAGGGGTTCGGGAGGATGAGACAATTGGGCTGGCGTGGGGACTCACCACTGTAGGGGTCAATGCCCAGTTGAATCTTGCGCTCAATGGCAGCCTCAATCTCTTTCTTCCGCACGCACTGGATACCGAGGTTGTTAAAACTGAGCAGGGGGAGGCAGAGGGAGAGGAGGACTCATGAGGGGTCAGGCATGCCCTAGCGTGCCGGGGGGCTCCGGCAGATGCCGCCTGAGACTTGAGCTCTCGAGGCCAAGAGACCCCAGGCCCAGGGGTCCCGGCAGTAGGAAGGGTCTGGTGTTTAAACCTCTCAGGGGTATCAGGGATTCTTGAGAAGACCTGGGAATCTGCCTCCTCTCTATCACATGAAAACACTGGCCAACCTCATTTATAACAAGAAAACTGCAAATTAAACACCAATGAGATGCTTTGGGGGGAGGGGCACTCATCAAACCAGCAAAAATCAAAATGTTTCATAATACCCTGTGCTGGTGAGGCTGTGGAGAATCAGGCACTCTCACCCATAGCCGGTGGGACTGTAAGTTGCATAACATGGCGGTATTCATTCATTGCACAAATATCTCCTGAGCACCTCCTATGTGCCAGGTTCTGTGCTAGGCACTGAAGACATAGCAGAAAACAAAAGACACAGAATCCCTGCTTTCATGGAGCTGACGTTTTCACTAAGTTTCTAAATCACTAAAATTATAAATGTAGGCCAGACATGGTGGCTCACACCTGTAATCCCAGCACTTTGGGAGATGGAGGTGAGAGGAATGCCTGAATCCAGGGGTTCGAGACCAGTCTGGGAAAGTTGGCAAGACCTTGGCTCTACAATAAATACAATTTTAAAAATAAGCCGGGCTTGGTGGCTCAGCCTGTAATCCCACGCCTTTGGGAGGCTGAGGTGAGTGGATTCCCTGAGCCCGCGGGTTGGAGACCCGCCTGGGCAGGCGAGACCTCATCTCTACAATAAATCAAAAAATCAGCCGGGCGTGGTAGCGCATGCCTGTAATTTCGACTACTTGGAAGGCTGAGGCAGAAGGCTCGCCGGAGCCCAGTAGGTCGAGGCTGCGGTGGCCGGGAGCGGCCACTGCACTCCAGTCTGGGCGACAGAGTGAGACTCCAACTCAAAAAGAAAAAAAAAAACAAAACAAGGTGCACATACCTACTACCACTTATAAGGAGAGAAAATTATATATATGAAATGTCAGGGGTGCCAAAAAAAGTATACACATTTTAAGCAATGTTATCTATGGATTACTTTTGGTTTGCCATAATCAGAAGTGCCTGGACACTAATCGTAACCACTTTGAGCATCTCTGGTCATTGCAGAAGTCAAAGGTGACTTGTATTCATCTTTTTTTATTGGTATATACTGAGTATTACAGTTTTGGGTTTTTTTTTTTTAATTGGAGTCTCACTGTGTCACTCAGGCTGGAGTGCAGTGGCATGCTCATGGCCACCACAGCCTCGACCTGCTGGGCTCAGGCAATCCTTCCACTTCAGCTTTCCAAGTAGCTGGAACTACAGGCATGCACCACCACACCAGGTTAATTTTTTGATCTATTGTAGAGATGAGGTCTTGCCTAGTTGCCCAGGCTGGTCTGGAACCTGTGGGCTCAGGTAATTCTCTCACCTTGGCCTCCCAGAGTGCTGGGATTGCAGGCGTAAGCAACCACACCCGGCTGAGTATTACAGTTTTAACACAATTTTGGGGGGTTTTTTTTGAGTTTGAGTCTCACTCTGTCACCCAGACTGGAGTGCAATGGCTGCTCCCGGCCACCGCAGCCTCGACCTGCTGGGCTCCGGCGATCCTTCTGCCTCAGTCTTCCAAGTAGCTGGAACTACAGGCGCGTGCTACCACGTCTGGCTAACTTTTGATTTATTGTAGAGATGAGGTCTTGTCAAGTTACCCAGGCGGGTCTCGAACCCACAGACTCAGGCAATCCACTCACCTCGGCATCCCCAAGTGCTGGGATTACAGGTTGAGCCACCGAGCCCAGCCCAATTTTTTATTATTTAAAATGTGTATACTTTTTGGCACACAGTTCTCTCTCTCTCTCCCCCTATGTGTGTGTGTGTACACATATTTGCTGATATATGCATAACATATTTTTAGTTGTTTCTAGGAAACAGCACTGGCCACTGGAAGACCAAAGATGAAAGGAAATTTATTTTTCACCGTACATCCTTTCTGAACCTTTCAAACTTTTATTTATTAAGGATATGTCCACTGTAAAATGAGAGAAAGAATGGGCTTTGCAGTTTCGTGTGCAAATTCCAGCTCTGCTATCGATTATCTGTGCTCCTTAACCTCTCTGAGCCTCAGTCTCATCCTCCACAAAATGGAGATACACAAGCCGGGCTCGGTGGCTCAGCCTGTAATCCCGCGCCTTTGGGAGTCTGAGGTGAGTGGATTGCCAGAGCCCGCGGGTTCGAGATCCGCCTGGGCAGCGAGACCTCATCTCTACAGTAAATCAAAAAATCAGCCGGGCGTGGTAGCGCATGCCTGTAATTCCGGCTACTCGGAAGGCGGAAGGATCGCCGGAGCCGGGCAGGTCGAGGCTGCGGTGGCCGGGAGCGGCCACTGCACTCCAGTCTGGGCGACAGAGTGAGACTCCAACTCAAAAAACAAAACAAAACAAGAAAAAAAAATGGAGATACACAGAATGTATGTGTGGTGGGGCTCCAGGCCTAAGGGAGCCCCTCCACAGTCCCCAGCCTCAGCTTCGCCACCTAGGAGACGCAGTGGGGAGGATGTGACTGAGCCCTGAGGTTTCCCTGGGCGACCTTCAGCCCCACAGAATCTCCGGGACCAAGGGTGAGGGGCGGGGTCAGGAGCCGGTACCTGTGCCGGGGGCTGACATGAGGCCGGAGCCGCACCCTGCAGACGCCGTCGGTGCAGTCTTTCCCCACAAGGCTGTGGGGGTGGACGCGGTGGGGCCAGTCCTTCCACACCAGGCACGCGGTCACCTCCACCTCCCGCAGCCCGCCACAGTCCCGGAGCTGTGGGAAGACAGGCGCTCTGTGGGGGTCCCATCACAGACACCCGCATCCATCCAAATACCCTGGGGCCTCCCTGGGCAGCCCCCCAACCTTCTCCCTGCACCAGGATGATGGAAGCATGTTTGCTTAGGACCCCTCTGATATCCTAAGCCATGACGTCCAACTGGTGGCCTGAGAGGGCTTCATGACATGATATCTGCCCGGCAGATGTGCTTCCTTGGGTCACTCAGACTTATTTGCTTATTATAGAGAAAAGGTCTCACTACCCTGCCCAGGCTGGCCTTAAGGGATCCTCCAATCTCAGTCTTCCAAAGCTCTGGGATTACAGGTTGAGCCACTGCATCTCAGAATTTTTTTTTCTTTTTTTTTGAGTTGGAGTCTCACTCTGTCACCCAGACTGGAGTGCAGTGGCCGCTCCCGGCCACCGCAGCCTCGACCTGCTG
>NW_007011652.1:160879-164444 GCF_000164805.1 Carlito syrichta
CACCCGGCTAAGTTTTGATTTATTGTAGAGACGAGGTCTTGCCAAGTTGCCCAGGTGGGTCTCAAACCCATGGGCTCAGGCAATCCACTCACCTCGACCTCCCAAAGTGCTGGGATTACAAGCTGAGCCACTGAGCCCGGCCCAGAATTTTTTTTCTTGAGGCAGGCTCTCACTGTCACCCAGACTAGAGTGCAGTGGCATGCTCCTGGCTCACTGTAGCCTCAAACTCCAAGGCTCAAGCGTTCCCCAGACTCAGCCTCCTAAGTAGACTACAGGTATATACCACCACACCTGGCTGATTCTTTTTCTTTTTTGTAGAAACAGGGTCTTTCTATGTTGCCCAGGCTGGTCTCAAACTCCTGGGCTCAACAATCCTTCCACCTCAGCCTCCTAAAGTGCTGGCATTATAGGCATGAGACACCACACCCAGCCCAGACTTTTTAAAAACTGGATGCAGCCGGGCTTGGTGGCTCAGCCTGTAATCCCAGCACGTTGGGAGGCCGAGGCAAGAGGACTGCCTGAGCCCGCGGGTTCGAGACCCGCCCAGGCAACTTGGTGAGTCTTCGTCTCTACAATAAATCAAAAATTAGCCAGGCATAGTAGCGTGCACCTGTATTTCCAGCTACCTAGAAGACTGAGGCAGAAGGATCGCCGGAGCCCAGCAGGTCGAGGCTGTGGTGGTTGGCAGCGGCCACTGCACTCCAGCGTAGGAGACAGAGTGAGACTCCGACTCAAAACAAAAAAATAAAAAGAAAAATTGGATGCACACAGTCTCCAAGTATCACCTACAGGTAATTTACTAGACATAAGAAAGGCACTGTGACAGTGAAAAGATCTAGTCAGCATCACCTTAACCAGGTGACCAGGCTCAGCAGCACCAATATTGGGGCAAAAGGATGCTCTGTACCTCCTGGTGGGGTGCAAAGGGATGCACACAGTACCACTTCGGTGATCATCCTCATGGACACCATCAGGATCTAATCTCAAGGAAACATCCCACAAGCCCAGACTGAGAGTCAAAATTTCAGTGTCATGAAAGATGATAACAAGATAGGCATCAGCCGGGCTCGGCGGCTCAGCCTGTCACCCTGCGCCTTTGGGAGGCTGAGGTGAGTGGATTGCCTGAGCCCGCGGGTTCGAGACCCGCCTGGGCAGCGAGACCTCATCTCTACAATAAATCAAAAAATCAGCCGGGCGTGGTAGCACACGCCTGTAATTCTGGCTACTCGGAAGTCTGAGGCAGAAGGATCACCGGGGCCCAGCAGGTCGAGGCTGCGGTGGCCGGGAGCGGCCACTGCATTCCAGTCTGGGTGACAGAGTGAGACTCCAACTCAAAAAAAGAAAAAAAATTGAGACAATTGGGAAACTGAAATATGGACTGTGTATTAGATGATACTATGGAATTGTTAATTATCCAGGGGCGATAACAGTATTGTCGCTGTGGAGGAGTTTATTTTTAGAGAATGCACACGGAAGGATTTAGGTGTGAAATAACATGAGAGCTACAATCAGTTTGCAAATGGTTCAGCAAAAAAAAAAAAAAAAACAACAACAAAAAACAATGTGTGTCT
Source organism: Carlito syrichta (assembly GCF_000164805.1). Classification (NCBI taxonomy): domain Eukaryota; kingdom Metazoa; phylum Chordata; class Mammalia; order Primates; family Tarsiidae; genus Carlito; species Carlito syrichta. Next base: position 162,451 of record NW_007011652.1, read on the forward strand.
GCGCATGTGTGCTCTGGTCTGTGTAGAGAACGAGATATACCGCAAATGCCAATGCAACTTTTCTGTAATTATTATTATTTTTTTTTGAGTTGGAGTCTCACTCTGTCGCCCAGACTGGAGTGCAGTGGCCGCTCCCGGCCACCGCAGCTTCGACCTGCTGGGCTCCGGCGATCCTTCTGCCTCAGCCTTCCAAGTAGCCAGAATTACAGGCATGCGCCACCACGCCCAGCTGATTTTTGATTTATTGTAGAGATGAGGTCTCGCAGCCCAGGCAGGTCTCGAACCTGCGGGCTCAGGCAATCCACTCACCTCAGTCTCTCAAAGGCGCGGGATTACAGGCTGAGCCACCAAGCCCGGCTAATTTTTTTTTTTTTTTTTTTTGAGTTGGAGTCTAACTCTGTCACCCAGGCTGGAGTACAATGCCACGCTCATGGCCACCACAGCCTCGACATGCTGAGCTAGGGCGATCCTTCCATCTCAGCCTTCCAAGTAGCTGGAACGACAGGTGCATGCCACCACACCTGGCTGATTTTTTGAGTTATTGTAGAGACGAATTCTCACCAAGTTGCCCAGGCTAATCTTGAATCCCTGGGTTCAGGCAATCCTTTCACCTCAGCCTCCAAAAATGCTAGGAACACAGGTGGTAGACACCACACCTGGAGTAAGGCCAGAATTCTTGATCAGCAGTCACAGGTGGCAGACCCTGTAGATGGGGCCAGACCCACTTGGTCACTGGCTTTCTCTGGATCACCAGCTGGGCCTGCTGGCAAGGAAGACCCTCGAAACCTGCTAGGAATGTCTCAAATCCAAGTCTACGACATATAAACTGGGTGTGGTGGCTCACACCTGTAATCCCAGCACTTTGGGAGGCGGAGGTGAGAGAATTACCTGAGCCAGGGGTTTCAGACCAACCTGAGCAACATGGCGAGACTTTGTCTCTACAATAGATTAAAAAAAACCAGCCGGGCATGGTGGCACACGCCTGTAGTTCCAGCTCCTTGGGAGGCTGAGGCGGAAGTATCACCTGAGCCCAGCAGGTCGAGGCGGCAGTGACAGTGAGCATGCCATGCCACTGCACTCCAGACTGGGCAACAGAATCCAACTAAAAAAAAAAAAAAAAAAAAACAATTAGCCCCTGAGTCTCGGGTAGGGTCGTGCTGCCCCCTAGGGGTCGAATAGGATATCACGGGTGACTTTGGTTGGCAATGTGATGGCGTCCCGTGGAACGTGAGATTTAGTGATGAATCTGCTTAAAATGATTATAGGCAGCCGGGCTCGGTGGCTCAGCCTGTAATCCCGCGCCTTGGGAGGCTGAGGTGAGTGGATTGCCTGAGCCCGCGGGTTCGAGACCCGCCTGGGCAACTTGGTGAGACCTCATCTCCACAATAAATCAAAAAATCAGCCGGGCGTGGTAGCGCACGCCTGTAGTTCCAGCTACTTGGAAGGCTGAGGCAGAAGGATCGCCAGAGCCCAGCAGGTCGAGGCTGCGGTGGCCGGGAGCGGCCACTGCATTCCAGTCTGGGCACAGAGTGAGACTCCAACTCAAAAAAAAAAGAATGATCATAGGCACAATGATTCACACCTATAATCCCAGCACTTTGGGAGGCCAAGGTGAGAGGATTGCCTGAGCCTACGGGTTCCAGACCAGCCTGGGCAACTTGGCAAGACCTCATCTCTATCATAAATCAAAAATTAGCAGGATGTGGTGGCATGTGCCTGTAGTTCCAGCTACGGAAGGCTGAGGCGGATCACCTGAGCCCAGCAGGTCAAGGCTGCTGTGGCTATGAGCATACCACTGCACTCCAGCCTGGGTAACATAGTGAAACTCTGACTCGAAAACAAACAAACAAACAATCAAATAAATAATCAGAGCCCAAAACCGAGGGGGGATCCCCAAAAACCAGAATTATCTTTTGGAAAGTGGGCATTTGTGTCCCAGTTATCATTGTTGTGAGCAGTTGTGTTCAGATTCAGTGATTTTTTTTTTTTTTTTT
>NW_007011652.1:164464-167550 GCF_000164805.1 Carlito syrichta
ATTTATTGTAGAGATGAGGTCTCGCTGCCCAGGTGGGTCTCAAACCCGCGGGCTCAGGCAATCCACTCACCTCAGCCTCCCAAAGGCGTGGTTTTACAAGCTGAGCCACCAAGCCCGACTTGGTGATACTTTTATTTCTTTTGTTTTCTTTTGTTTTTGAGTCGGAGTCTCATTCTGTTGCCCAGGCTGGAGTGCAGTGTCAAACTCATGGTCACCGCAGCCTCGACCAGCTGGGCTCAGGCAATCCTTCCACTTCAGCCTTCCAAGTAGATGGAACACAGATGCACACCACCATGCCTGGCTAGTTTATATGATTTGTTGTAGAGGCCAGGTTTCACCAAGTTGCCCAGGTTGGTCTCGAACCTCCGAGATCAGGCAATCCTCTCACCACAGCCTCCCAAAGTGCTGGAATTATAGGCTGAGCCACTGTGCTCAGCCTAATTTTTTGATTTATTGTAGAGATATGGTCTCGTCAAGTTGCCCAGGCTGGTCTCAAACTCATGGACTCAGGTAATCCTCTCACCTTCACCTCCCAAAGTGCTAGGATGACAGGAGTGAGTAACCTCGCCTGGCCTTGAAGATTCTTTCAACACGTTTGCCCATGACACGATGGGTAATTTACAAGCACACCTACTTACACCCACTGAGTGTTCAGCAATTTTTGACCAAAATTGACATGACCCCTGTGCCCCACCCTCCCTGATCACTGGATCTCACCCAGAGTCATTTTTTTGGTTTGTTTCCTCAGATGAAAAAAGTGCTCAAAGGCGAACATTTTGCCCATGTGGAAGAGGTGAAACAAAAACAGCAGAAGCACTAAAAGGCATCAGAATCAGAGCACGGAGCATCAGAATGGACGAGTACAAAAACTTTTCTGAGCAGTGGAAAAAGCATCGCAATGTATTGCATCAAACAGAGAATACTTTGAAGGAGACTGAAGTTTAAACAAATAGGAATAAACACACAGTTTTTTATAAATAAATGCTGTGGGGGGGGGTTGGGTCCCTGCCTCGCAAATAGCATTTTCCCCATAATTTTAATACCCACTGAATTTTCAAAGACGAAAACCACCATGTTAATTGAGAGATTAGATTTTGTTTACAACAGGAGTTGTTCGCCACTTGGTTTTTTTTGGTGTCAGGAGTGGGATGCTACTTTGGAAAGTCCCCTCACCAATGACAATTCTGCATATGTGGCATTTAAGCCACCAGTCCCACACATTGGATCAGACTGCATTCGAGGCTGCTGGATTAACAAGAACCTACATATAAATCACAAACAATTGCCACCTTCCTTATGTATCCTGTGGGGCTATGCTCAAGCACTGACAGGTTGAAGCAAATGTGCTTATATATACTGTGTTCATTTCCTTTTTTTCTCCTTTCTACTATAGTATGGAGTTTGGGGGCGACTGTGAGGGGAGGTAGATAATATTGCCTACAAATTTCACTGAGTCAAGTAGGGTTAAAATCATTCCTTGCCGGGTGCAGTGGTTCACGCCTATAATCCCAGCACTTTGAGAGGCAGAGGCAAGAGGATTGCCTGAGCTCAGGGGTTCAAGACCAGCCTGAGCAACATGACGAGAACTCGTCTTTACAATAAATCAAAAAATTAGCCGAACATGGTGGTGCATGCTTGTGGTTCCAGCTACTTGGAAGACTGAGGTGGAAGAATCACCTGAGCCCAGCAAAGGTTGATGCTGTGGTGGCTGTGAGCATGCCACTGCACTCCAGCCTGGGTGACAGAGTGAGACTCCGACTAACAACAAAAACAAAAACAAACAAACAAAAATTCCTTTAGGCTGGGTGCAGTGGCTCACACCTGTGATCACAGCACTTTGGGATGCCAAGAGAGGGAGACTGTTTGAGCCGTGGAGTTCAAGACCAACCAAGGCAACATAGCAAGACCTTGTCTCTACAGGAAATAAATTAAAAAAAAAAAAATGAGCTGGGGCCAGGCACACTGGCTCAAGTCTGTAATCCTAGCACTTTGGGAGGACAAGGTGCGAGGACTGATTGAGCTCATGAGTTCGAGACCAGCCTGGGCAACTTGACGAGACCTCATCTCTACAAAAAATCAAAACATTAGCTGGGCATGGTAACACATGTCTGTAGTTCCAGCTACTTGGAAGGCTGAGGCAGAAGAATCACCTGAGCCCAGCAGGTCGACACTGGGATGGCCGTGAGCGTACCACTGCACTCCAGCCTGGGCGATGGAGTGGAACACTGATTCAAAAAAAAAAGTTTAAGCTGGGCTCGGTGGCTCAGGCTGTTATCCCGTGCTTTGGGAGGCTGAGGTGAGTGGATTGCCTGAGCCCACGGGTTCGAGACCCGCCTGGGCAAGACCTCATCTCTACAATAAATAAAAAAATTAGCCGGGTGTGGTAGCGCACGCCTGTAATTCCGGCTACTCGGAAGGCTGAGGTGGCTGGATCGCCGGAGCCCAGCAGGCCGAGGCTGAGGTGGCCGGGAGCAGCCACTGCACTCCAGTCTGGGCGACAGAGTGAGACTCCAACTCCAAAAAAAAAGTTTAGCTGGGCCTAGTGACACATGCCTATAGTCCCAGCTATTCAGGAGGCTTAGGCAGGAGGATCACCTGAGTCCAGCTTGTCGAAGCTGCAGTAAGCTGAGATCATGCCACTGCACTCCAGTCTGGGTGACAGAGTGAGACCTCAATTCCAGAAAAGAAAAATATAACCCACTCATTTAACCTGGGATTACAGGCATGAACCACCATGCCCAGTTTACACTAGATATCGATAACAGTGGGTACCTCGATGGGGAGGCCTGGACGATGAAGACAGGAATAGGGAACTTTTGTTAACTCTAATTTAAATGTTAATTTAATATAAATCATTTTTTTAAAGTTTTGAAACATATCATGTGGTTCAAAACTTTGTTTTTTTCTGATATTTTTCTTTTTTAATTTTCTTTTGAGAACTAGTGAAGAAATTTTTTTTTGTTGTTGAGTTGGAGTCTCACTCTGTCATCCAGACTGGAGTGCAGTGGCCGCTCCCGGCCACAGCAGCCTCGACCTGCTGGGCTCCGGCGATCCTTCCGCCTCAGCCTTCCGAGTAGCCGGAACTA
>NW_007011652.1:167794-169794 GCF_000164805.1 Carlito syrichta
GTAGCGCATGCCTGTAATTCCGGCTACTCGGAAGGCTGAGGCGGAAGGATCGCTGGAGCCCAGCAGGTCGAGGCTGCGGTGGCCGGGAGCGGCCACCTCACTCCAGTCTGGGCGTCAGAGTGAGACTCCAACTCAAAAATAATAATAATAATAATAATAATAATAATAATTAGTTCGGTGTGGTGGCTTCTGCCTGTAATTCCAGCTTCTTGGATGGCTGAAGCAGAAGGCTCGCCTAAGCTCAGCAGGTCGAGGCCGCAATGGCCGTGAGCATGCCACTGCACTCCAGCCTGGGTTACAGAGTGAGACTCTGACTCAAGAAAAAAAAAGACATGGGGGTTTTGCTATGTTGCCCAGGTTGATCTCAAACTCCTCGGCTCAAGCAGTCCTCCCACCTCAGCCTTCCAAAGTGCTGGAATTACAGGTGTGAGCCACTGCACCCAAGCCAAAATTCTAAAACAAAATAAAAATGTATATAGTTACAATTTTTTTTTTGAGTTGGAGTCTCACTCCATCACCCAGGCTGGAGTGCAGTGGCATGCACGCTCATGGCCACCCTAGCGTCAACCTGCTGGGCTCAAGCAATCCTTCTGCCTGCCTCAGCCTTTCACGTAGCCAGAACTACAGGCGTGTGCTTCCACGCTCGGCTAATTTTTTGATTTACTGTAGAGACGAGGTCTCACCAAGTTGCCCAGGTTGGTCTCGAATCCGTGGGCTCAGGCAGTTCACTCACCTCGGCCTCCCAAAGTGCTGGGATTACAGGCTGAGCCACCGAGCCCGAGCTAGTTACAAATCTTACCTGTACCTTATCAATACACCCAGTTCCCCTCCAACAAATAATAATCTTTGTTTTTGTTTTAACTTCCAGAGTTTCTCAATGTACATACAAACAAATACAGACACATGGTCTTCTTTTTCCCTTTTCTTAACACGAAAGGTAGCATAACACCCTTGCAGGACTCTGTGCCTCAGTTTCTTCATGATTCGTACATCTTGAAAGTATTTTCACATCACTAGTTAGGGAATGCCCTCATTTCTAAATTTTTCTGTATTAACTCGTACATATTTTTTTTTTTTTTTTTTTTTTTTTGAGTCAGAGTCTCACTTTGTCACCCAGGCTGGAAGGCAGTGCCACACTCACGGCCACCACGGCCTCAACCTGCTGGGCTCAAGTGATCCTTCTGCCTCAGCCTTCCACGTAGCTGGAACCACAGGCACACAGCACCACACCCAGCTAATGTTTTGATTTATTGTAGAGACGAGGTCTCGTCAAGTTGCCCAGGCAGCTCTCTAACCCATGGGCTCAGGTAATCCTCTCACCTCCACCTCCCAAAGTGCTGGGATTACAGGCTCGAGCCACTGCGCCCATCAACTCATATATATTTCTATTCATCTGCACACATACACAGATATGTTTGCTACAGCTTCGCAGGATTGTGATGTGTGTATGATCACAGTCTTTCCTTCCTCCCTCCCTCCCTCCCTTCCTCCCTCCCTCCCTTCCTTTCTTCTTTCTTTTCCTTCTTTCTTTCTTAAAATGGGATCCCATCACATTGACCAGGCTGGTCTCAAACTCCTGGGCTCAAGCAATCCTCTCACCTTGACCTCCCAAAGTGCTAGGATTACAGGCATGAGTCACCATGCCCGGCCTAAATACTTTTTTTTTCCTTTTTAAAATTTATTTATTTGTTTTTTTATTTGGTTACAAGGCTCACACTTAAAATTTTTTTTATTTAGAGCTGGGCTTGATGGCTCAGCCAGTAATCCCACGCTTTGGGAGGCTGAGGTGAGTGGATTGCCTGAGCCCGCAGATAAGAGACCCGCCTGGGCAAGCGAGACCTCATCTCTACAATAAACCAAAAATTAGCGAGCATGGTAGCGCGCTAAGTTCCAGCTACTTGGAAGGCCGAGGCGGAAAGATCACCAGAGTCCAGCAGGTCGAGGCTGCGGTGGCCAGGAGCGGCCACTGCACTCCAGTCTGGGCGACAGAGTGAGACTCC
>NW_007011652.1:170386-171196 GCF_000164805.1 Carlito syrichta
CCAACTCAAAAAAAAAAAAAAAAAAATTAGCCAGGCATGGTAGCACAAGCCTGTGGTTCCAGCTACTGGAAGGCTGAGGTGGAAGGGTCACCTGAGCCCAGCAGGTCAAGGTTGAGGTGGCCATAAGTGTGCCACTGTACTCCAGCCTGGGCGACATGTACATACAAAGAGACTCTGACCCTCTCCCAAAAAAAACGATGATGATACTAATAATACCAACAGCTCACCTCTACTGTGTACTTAGCATGTAAGAGGACGCTGGTGTGTCTAATAACTCAGAGTCCTCCCAACAACCCTATGTGGTTGGTTATTATTATCCCATTTAGCTGAGGAAGAGACAGGCACAGAGAGACTGAATAACCTGCCCAAGGTTGCACAGCTAGCAAATGGCAGAAACAGGATTCCAATCCATGCACTGATTTTTAATGGTTCACTTGTGAACCAGGAGGCTACAATGCCTTTATAAGCAATAATTTCTTTTAGCCGGGCATGGTGGCTCACACCTGTAATGCCAACACTCTGGGAGGTGGAGGCAAGAGGATTACCTGAACCCAGGGATCTGAGACAAGCCTGGGCAACTCGGTAAGACTGCATCTCTATGATAAATCAAGTAATTAGCCAGGTGTGGTGGTGCATGCCTGTGGTTCCAGCTACTTGGAAGGCTGAGGTAGAAGGGTCGCTTGAGCCCAGCAGGGCGAGGCTGTGATGGCCGTGAGTGTGCCACTGCACTCCAGCTTAGGCGACAGACTCAAAAAAAATTTTTTTTTTTTTTTTGAGTTGGAGTCTCACTCTGTTGCCCAGACTGGAGTG
>NW_007011652.1:172070-177241 GCF_000164805.1 Carlito syrichta
GGCAGCCCCTCGCCCGGGCCCGGCGCAGCGCCCTCCAGGCCGAAGCCGTTCTCCTTGATGTACTCGTCGATGATCTCTGCGGGAGAAGCAAACCGGCGGTGACCCCTCCAGGAAGAGCCCGAGACCTTGAGACCCTTCCCACGCCATTCGTTTTCCCAGTACTTCTTTCTTCCTTTGAGTCGGAGTCTCGCCAAGGTGCCCAGGCTGGTGTGCGGTGGCACCATCTCGGCTCACCGCAGCCTGGACCTCCGGCGCTCAGGCGATCCTCCTGCCTCAGCCTCCCGAGTAGCTGGGACTACGAGCATGCACTAATCTGGGGACATTTTGTGGAGATGAGGGCTTGCTATGTTGCCCAGGCTGGTTTCGAACTCCCAGACTCAAGCAATCCTCCCGCCTCGGCCTCCCAAAGTGCTGGGATGACAGGCATGAGTCCCTGCACCTGCCTTACCCTGTTTTCTGTTGCAGGCACCCACCGAGCCCCGCCTTCCCCTAACTGCCTGGTCTATGCTTCTCCCTATTCAGCCACAGCTGGCTTCCTCTCCTCCTGCGGGTCTCAGTTCTTTTTGTTGTTGTTGCTCTTTTTTGGAGTCAGTCTGATTCCGTTGCCCAGACTGGAGTGCAGTGGCATGCTTACAACCACCACAGCCTCAAACTGTTGGGCTCAGGCGATCCTTCCACTTCAGCCTTCCAAGTAGCTGGAACCACAGGCATGTGCCACCATGCCCAGCTAATTTTTTGATTTTACTGTAGAGATGAGGTCTCGCCAAGTTGCCCAGGTTGGTCTCAAACCCCTGAACTCAGCCAATCCTCTCACCGGCACCTCCCAAAATGCTGGGATCACAGGCATGAGCCACCACACCCAACTCCGGTCTCAGTTCACTCCTCATCTTTTCAGAAAGGCCTGATCGAATGTGCCCTCCCAAGACAACCCTTTCTTCCTGCTATTCCCCTCACAGCCTGATCTGACATCATCTTGTTCACTGATTCGTTTTCCTCTGTCTTCCTTCCTTGACTGTCTGCTCCACAAGGGCAGGCACTTTGCTCTGTTCATGGCTGCATCCTCAGTGCCTGCAACAGTGCCTGGTACTCAGTAACTGTAGTTCACTGGATGACTGCATGACAGTCTCGTTATCATAACATGCAAGGCAGCTAACAGGTGCTTCAAGTGTCAAGAGCTGCTCGGTATCTTGGAAGCACCACTTTGTTCAAATCCCCCTACAGTCCCACCGCAACAAGGAACAAGAAAGGCCAGGACCGGCCTCTGCAAGCACTTGGACCCCTCAGTCTCCCCACAAACCTGCCCCATGATACTCACCCAATTCATCTGTGGAAGGAAAAGAAAGAGAAAGGTGAGGTCCAGAACACTCACGACCTTCCATCTTTTAAGACACGTTCCCCAACCCTGTCCCTCCTGTGACCTTTCCTCCTTGCTCCATCCTGGGAAAACCTAGACTCTGACTCACTGGGGTGCCAAGCCCGAATCCCCACCTTCCCTTACTGGGCTATCCCCGCTTCAGTCCCCAATGTTCAGTCCTCCTAGCATCAAAGTATCCGCAAACTAAGCTAAATGCCTCCCAAAAAACATTTAATTAATTTAATTTGGAGGGGGGGGTGGTGGTCAGGGTCTCACTCTTTCACCCAGACTGGAGTGCAGTGGCACGATCACCTGGGCTCACCACAGCCTCAACCTCCTAGGCTCAGGCGATCTTCCCACCTCAGCCTCCCGAGTAGCTAGACTACAGGCACACGCCACCACACATGGCTAGTTTTAAATTTTTTTTTTTTGGTAGAGATCAATTCTTGCTATGTTACCCAGACTGGTTTCCAACACCTGGCCTCATGCGATCCTCCCGCCTGGGCCTCCCAAAGTGCTGGGATTTCAGGTGTGAATCCCCACACCCGGTTCCCAAAAACATTTAGAACGAGGACTGTGAAGTCTTTTGGGAAATCTGGAAAAGCAAAGAGCCTTATCACCAGAAAAAGAAAAGAAAAGAAAGAATCCTTAAAACTCGAACCAAATCGTGGGGGTGCTCTGTCCCTGAAGTCCACCCCAGGACCCCGAAGGTCACGGGCTGGCATCTGAAGACCCACGGAGGCTGATCTGAATCCAGACAGCCTTCTGCTCCACACACCCAAAACCCCAAATTCACTCCTGCTTCCCGAGGGAGGAGTAACAGGAAAGCAGGGGGTCAGGGAAGCCCCTTTTTGCCTCCCCCAGAAGGCGAAGCCGCAGAAGGAGCCGTGGAGGAATGGAAACCAACCTCCAGTCATTCCAGAGACAGGGTAAGGGGAAGCCCAGGAGGAGCTGGTCGGCCTCGGGGTCCCACAGCGAGGGGGGGCGGGCCGAGTCACAAGCCCCGCCCAGGGCCGCCAGCGCTGCTGGGGTTCATCCACACTGACCCGCCGGCCGCTGGATCGTCTCCCCCTCCGCCCTCAGGGAGTGGCTCCCACAGCCAGACCTTTGTCCCCGGGAAGGCAGTGTTCGATCTGCGAAGCCATTAGGGTGTCAAGGTCCCCCACTTGGCAGACAGGGATACTGAGGCTGGGAGAAAGGAAGGGACACGCTCAAAGTCATCGGCAGGGCCAACCTCAGCACTTCAACTGGGAACATCCTTCTTAGGCATCTGTGCGGGGTAAACCTGGGGACCTAAAGACAAGTCCGACTTTGGGCTCTCAAGAAGCTCCCAGGCTGCAGGGGGAGACTGAGTCTGGGCAGCAGTGGCTGGAGCACTGGGTTGACTGCTTCAGTTCAAATCTGGCTCTGCCCTTACTTTCTGTGTGACCTTAAGCCCACTACTTACTTACTTACTTTATTTATTTATTTAGAGGAGTGTCACTCTGTCGTCCAGGCTGGAGTGCAGTGTCACACTCACGGCCACCGCAGCCTTGACCTGCTGGGCTCAGGTGATCCTCCCGCCTCAGCCTGGAACCACAGACGCACACCACCATGCCCAGCTAATTTTTTTTTTTTAATTGTAGAGATGAGGTCTTGCCAAGTTTCCCAGGCTGGTCTCAAACCCATAGGCTCAGGCACTCCTCTTGCCTCTGCCTCCCAAAGTGCTGGGATTACAGGCGTGAGCCACTGCGCCTGACTATTTATTTATTTAAAAATAAGATCCTTCAACCTGTAATCCCAGCACTTTTGGAGGCCAAGGCGAGTGAATTGCCTGAGCCCATAGGTTCGAGACCAGACCAGGGAACTTGGTGAGACCTCGTCCCTTCAAAAAAATTTTTAAATTAAAATAAGGTCTTGCTCTGTCACCTAGGCTGAAGTACAGTGGCACCATCATAGTTCACTACATAGTTCACTCCTGACCTCAAGTGATCCTCCCACCTCAGCCTCCCAAGTAGCTGGGACTACAGGCATGTGCCACCACGCACAGCTAATTTATTTTATTTATTTATTTTTTTGTGCTGGAGTCTCACTCTGTTGCCCAGGCTGGAGGGCAGTGGCACACTCACAGCCACTGCAGCTTCAATCCTTCTGCCTCAGCCTTCCAACTAGCTGAACTACAGGCATGTGCCACCATGCCCGGCTAATTTTTTGATTTATTGTAGAGATGAGGTTTCACCAAGTTGCCCAGGCTAGTCTTGAACCCATGAGCTCAGGCAATTCTCTCACATTGGGCTCTCAAAGTGCTGGGATTGTAGGCATGGGCAACCGCGCCCAGCCACAGCTAATTTTTAAAATTTATTATAAGCCGGGCTTGGTGGCTCAGCCTGTAATCCCGCACCTTTGGGAGGCTGAGGTGAGTGGATTGCCTGAGCCCGCGGGTTCGGGACCCGCCTGGGCAGGTGAGACCTCATCTCTACAACAAATCAAAAATTTAGCCAGGCATGGTAGGGCACGCCCGTAGTTCCAGCTACTTGGAAGGCTGAGGCGGAAGGATCGCCGGAGCCCAACAGGTCGAGGCTGCGGTGGCCGGGAGCGGCCACTGCACTCCAGTCTGGGCGACCGAGTGAGACTCCAACTCAAAAAAAATAAAAATTTATTGTAGAGATGAGGTCTCGCTATGTTGCTCGTGCTGGTCTTGAATTTCTGTCCTCAAGCAATCCTCCTTCCTCGGCCTCCCAAAGTGCTGGGATTACAGACATGAGCTGCCATGTCTGGCCAAGCCCATTACTTAACCTCTTTATACCTTGGTTTCTTCATCTATAAAATGGACACAATAATAATGCCTGCCTCATTGGGCTAAAATACTTTTTTTAGATTAAGTAATACATAGGAAGCATTTTGAACTGTCACATAGTAGCTGCTATGCCAGCCCTGGCCACTGTTGGACAAGGTACTAGAAGACAGCTTTTTTATGGACTTGGGTAAACCCTCCCCCTCTCGAAGCCTCAATTTGTCTGTGAAGTGGGGGGAGCTGGTAAGCATAGTTTTAGAGCATGGGGTGTAGAGTCACACAAATTTGGTTTGAATCCCATCTGTTACTTCCTGGCTATGTGGCCTTGGCAAGTTGCTTAATCTCTCTGAGCTGCCTCTACAAAAAGAGGACTGAGCACCTACCTCAGCGACTAAAATGAAGATTCAGGATCGCACTGGTAAACTGCATAACACAGGAACTGACCACTCTACGCCCTCCAGAAAGCTTAGCTGATATTATTTTTTTTTTTCTTTGAGTTGGAGTCTCACTCTGTCACCCAGACTGGAATGCAGTGGCTGCTCCTGGCCACCGCAGCCTCGACCTGCTGGGCTCCGGCGATCCTTCCGCCTCAGCCTTCCGAGTAGCCGGAATTACAGGCATGCGCTACCACGCCCGGCTGATTTTTTTTTTATTTATTGTCGAGATGAGGTCTCGCTGCCCAGGTGGGTCTTGAACCCGCGGGCTCAGGCAATCCACTCACCTCAGCCTCCCAAAGGCGCGGGATTACAGGCTGAGCCACCGAGCCCGGCAGCTGATATTATTATTACCTAAAGACTTCATTCAGCCAGGAAGGGTTGGGAATTTCCTTTCCTTATTCAAATCTCTGCTCAAATAACAGGCCCTGCAACCTCTCACATGGAATTGCCACCACCACTGAGTGGCAGCCAGGATGGGGCCATGTGGGAGCAGATGTGAGAGTAGAAAACCAGCTATATAAGTGCTGCCTCAGGGTCTTTGCACAGGCTCTCTCTGCCTGAATGCTCTCTCCTCAGCTCTTCTTTTTTTTTTTTTTTTTTAAGTTGG
>NW_007011652.1:177636-180089 GCF_000164805.1 Carlito syrichta
GTCTCGAACCCGCGGGCTCAGGCAATCCACTCACCTCGGCCTCCCAAAGTGCTGGGATTACAGGCTGAGCCACCAAGCCCGGCCCCCAGTTCTTTACATGGCCTCCTCCTTCTTCTTCAAGATCACGGTCAAATGTCAAGTCCTAGACAGGTCTTCCCTGACCACTTTACCCAAGACAGTCGCCAGGCCTCCTGCTCCAGCCACTCAAGCTAGGTGGCTTTAGTCATTTTCTTTTTTTTTTCTTCCCTCCCTTCCTCCCTCTACCTTTGGTCATTTTCATGGCACTGATTAGGAATCGACATATCCTCGCATGACAGTGATGCATACCTGTTTCCTAAATATATTAAAATAGAGACAGGGTCTGGCTATGTTGCTCAGACTGGTCTCAAATTCCTGTGCTCAAGCAATCCTCCCACCTCAGCCTCCCAAAGTGCTGAGATTACAGGCATGAGCCACCACACCTGGCCATGCCTGCCCATTCTCTTTGTATCCCCAGGGGCCAGCCTGTGTCTGGCCCATCAAAATAAAGGGAATTTTCCTTCCTGGTCTATCTCACTCGTTCTCCTGTCCCCACCCTGCTGTTAGATGTCATTGACCCCCAAGATCTCTTCATAGCCCTTATCACATTTTATAATCCTGCATTTAATTTATTATATGTGTGTCTGCCTCCTCTTCTAGGTGGAGAACAGGGATGGGCCTGTCTTCAGCACTGCCCAGCACAGGGCTAGGTACAGAACAGATGCCCAATAAATATTTATTGAATGGATGACATCAGAAATAACTCTCAGATGTGGTGGCTCATATCCCAGCACTTTGGGAGGCTGAGCCGGGAGGATTGCTTGAGCTCAGGAACTTAAGGCCAGCCTGGGCAGCATAGTGAGACCTCATCTCTACAAAAAAATCAAAAAGTTAGTGTGGTGGTGCATGTTTGTAGTACTGGCTACTCCAGAGGCTGAAGCAGGAAGATCATCTGAGCCCAGAAGGTCAAGGCTGAAGCAGGAAGATCATCTGAGCCCAGAAGGTCAAGGCTGCAGTGAGTCATGATCGTACCACTATACTCCAACCTGGGCAATAGAGTGAAACCCCAACTCAAATAATAATAATAATAATAGGCCGGGCACAGTGGCTCATGCCTATAATCCCAGTACTTTGGGAGGCTGAGGTGAGAGGACTACCTGAGCCCACGGGTTTGAGCCCAGCCTGGGCAACTTGGCAAGACCTCATCTCTACAATAAATCAAAAAATTAGCCGGTTGTGGTGGTGTGAGCCTGTGGTCCCAGCTACTTGGGAGGCTGAGGCAGAAGGATCACCTGAGCCCAGCAGGTCAAGGCTGAGGTGGCCATGAGCGGGTCACTGCAATCCAGCTTGGGCAAGAGTAAGGCTCCAACTCAAAAAGAAAATGACAATGATAATAATAATAAAGAAAAAAGAAATCGCTGTCGCTTGAAACCAAAGCTCTATGCCACAGGCCAGGAAAGTTTCAGCCATGTTCCTGCCCAGAAGCAGCGCTTGGGCAGTACCTGTCCCTGAAGACATCCCCCACCTTTTCACCATCCCCCAAACTCGCAGAACTGATCCTTCTGCCTCAGTCTGCGGCATCTGCATGGCCAACCCAACATTTCTGGGGTCCTTCCCAAAATTCTTCCTCCAGAGAAAGGCCCAGACCCAGCTAACTGGGGCCACCGAGTATTCACAGTGACAGCTCTCCCCTGCCCTCCATATACCAGCAAATTTCTGAGAATGTCATAATTTGACTAGCATTCTTCATTTCCTTGCACAGCTCTGAATTTTGGCTGGGAGATGGTATAGATCTCTTGGGAACTTGCTAAAAGTACAAACTTTCAGGGCCCAGGCCAAACCTACTGAATCAGAATCTCCAGAGGTAGGGCCTAGCAATCAGCCCTTGGGGCAAGAATGTTGTGCACGGTTTAAGAACCACTGTTAGAGACTGTCTCATAATTACTATTATCATTATTGTTATTATTATACCACTGACATTTAGCATGTATTAAGCCTTCACTGTGTGCCAGACACTGCTTTGAAAGTTCACCTCTATCAATTCACTGAATCCTCTCTCCTGAAGAGAGGCACTGGTGTCATGCCCATCTAACAGATGAGGAAAACTGAGGCCCAGATGGGGGAAGTGGCTTGCACACATCCACACAGTGAGGGGGTGGTGGCAGCAGCATGAAAACCCCAACTCCAGAGCCCAGGATGGCAATCATTACCTTCTGCTACACCACAGTGAAATCTCGAAAGAGGGCTCCTTGAGTGAATAGGTGGTTAGTGTTTTTTGTTTGTTTGCTTGTTTTTTGTTTTGTTTTATTTTGTTCTAGTTGAGTCTCCCTCTGTCACCCAGACTGGAGTGCAGTGGCCGCTCCCGGCCACCTCAGCCTCGACCCGCTGGGCTCCGGCGGTCCTTCCGCCTCAGCCTTCCAAGTAGCCGGAACTAC
>NW_007011652.1:180267-181458 GCF_000164805.1 Carlito syrichta
GGAACTACAGGCGCACGCTACCACGCCCGGCTAATTTTTTGATTTATCGTAGAGATGAGGGTTCACCAAGTTGCCCAGGCGGGTCTCGAACCCGCGGGCTCAGGCAATCCACTCACCTCAGCCTCCCAAGGCGCGGGATTACAGGCTGGGCCACCGAGCCCGGCTTAATGTTTTGTTTATTTGTTTATTTTTTGAGTTGGAGTCTCCCTCTGTCGCCCAGGCTGTAATGCAGTGGCATACTCACAGTTCACTGCACCCTCGACCAGTTGGGCTCAGGCGATCCTTCCATCTCAGCCTTCCGGGTAGCTGGAACTACAGGCATGTGCCACCACGCCCGGCTTAATTTTTTGATTTATTGTAGAGATGAGGTCTCGCCAGGTCGCCCAGGCTGGTCTCGAACCCCTGGACTCGGGCAATCCTCTCACCCTCGCCTCCCAAAATGCTGGGATGACACGCGTGAACCACCACGCAGGGCTGTGGTTAGTGTTACCTGTCACACTAACTGCCCCGGGAAGTAGGAAAACCTAGGGGGCCCATCTCAATGAGCAGGGAGAGGCACAGCCCACCAGGGGAAAGCTGAGAGGGACCTTGGAACACCCCCCAGACTGAGGCGTGCCCAATGCTGTCTCCACAGGGCCCCCCTAATGCCACCCTGCGTGTGCAAGTGGGTGGGGACTGTGGGGGGCTGCTCACCCGTGGTCCTGGAAACGGAGATCGAGAGCGGGGGCAGGTCGGCGGACCCTGCAGAGAGGGAGGCATGTCTCAGGAGGTGGTGGAGGACCAGAGACCCTCCCAAGCCCCACCCTCTTCCTCTCCTAACCCTCCTCTTCGGATCAGACCCCGCTCCCTTATCGCCAGCCAAGCTTCCCTTCCTAAACATCGGGGACAAGTTCTGGTCTTTCGTTTCTGTCATTCATCCCACACTTCATCACACTCAGGTCCTGCATCTTCCGCCCCTTAAGGCCTGGAAGACCCCTTCTCAACCTCAGCTAGAAGAGCCTCCACCGCCTTCCTGCTCTCAGGGTCAGCCCTCACCCGGTTACTTTTCCAGGCTCGAGCCCGCCCCTTTCTCCGTCTCGAGGCAAGCCCCGCCCCCTCCTTGCTCCCTCGGTCAGGCCCCGCCCCTCTTCTGAACAGGCCCTTCCCCTTCTCTCGGCCAGACTCGAGCCCCGGCCCCTTCGGTGCCTTAGG
>NW_007011652.1:182427-186124 GCF_000164805.1 Carlito syrichta
TGACGTCACGCCAGGGGAACGGGAAAACCCCCGCGCGTCACGTGACCCCGGGGGCGGGGCCGGCCGGGAAAGGGAGGCCGGGCGCTCTGGAGGGGTGGGCTGGCCCGGCGTCGCGGCCCCTTGCTCTGGACCAGACAACTGAAGTCTGCTTGGGGCCACTCGCGCGCTGCCCACTGAGCAAGCCGGGAAACAGCTCCCTCACCTTGGTCTCCCAGTGGGACTTGAACCTGCGGTTTCTCAGGCTGAAAGGGAAGCTTCAGCGTCGGGAGGCCGCCAGGACTTACGGCTGTCATTGATGATAATGGTCTTCCTCAAACCTCCAATGTCTCGCTACACCTCAATTTCTTCAACTGTAAATTGAGCATAAAGATACGTAATAACTTTGTTTTTTTTTTTTTTTTGAGCCGGAGTCTCACTCTGTGGCCCAGGCTGGAGTGCAGTGGCGCGCTCCCGACCACCGCAGCCTCCACCTGCTGGGCTCAGGCGATCCTTCTGCCTCAACCTTCCAAGCAGCTGGAAATACAGGCGCATGCCACCACGCCCGGCTAATTTTTTTATTTATTGTAGAGACGAGGTCTCGACAAATTGCGCAGGCTGATCTCGAACCCCTGGACTCAGACAATCCTCTCGCTTCGGCCTCCCAAAGTGCTGGGACTACAGGCTTGAGCCACCGCGCCCGGCCTCATAATAACGTTTAAAGCTAGAACGTCCGCTTCCGAATTTCTGTTTTGTTTCTCGTGTGCCCAACACCTAGAGCAGCACCTGGAACACCACAGGTGCCCAGTAATGTTTATCAAATGAATGGATGGATGTTTTTTTGTTTTGTTCCTCCCCACAGTTCCTTCAAGTTACCTAGAAATAGTCCAGAGCGCTTGGAGCTCAAAGGCTTAGTACCTCAATCTAAAGTAATGACAGTATCCACCTGTGTGCCCAGGCCCTGTGCAAAGGGCCAGCACCAGAAGCATGTGGCAGAATTGGGATTATTGTGGAAGACACTGAGGCTGAAAGGGGCAGCCGTTTGGCTGGGTCACATTCCTAGGTTTCCTATGTCCCTGAGAATGACTGGGTGACTATTAGGTTCCAGTGTGGATGCCACATACCCTTAGACCTCAGAGTCAGAGTTCGGGGTCCTCCCTATGTCTGCTTGTGTAAAATGTGGGTGTTCCACCTCTTCGTTCATGGTCCAGGTGGGCTCATTGATTCATTCTACACACATTGAACACCTGCTGTATGCCATGGCACTAGGGCCCTACATTCACCAATTCAGGCCTGAAAGCTGCTTATGGGAGGCAGAATAGTGTACAGTGGCAGTTCACAAAGTGTAGCCCTCAGTTCTTCATGTGAAACAGATGTGGGCTCAAATTGGAGAACTAACTCTCAGAGTCAACTTTGTGTGCAATGGGTCAGATGGCAAATATGCTAGGCTTTAGGTTTTGAGGGCCAAATGGTCTCAACTCTCAACTCTGCTACTGCACAAAAACAGTCACAGGCAGCAGAGAAATAAGCGAATATGGCTGTGTTTCAGTAAAACATTATGTGATGGATATCAAAATTTGAATTTCATATACTTTTCTTATGACATATTCCTCTAGATTTTTTCTAATCTTTTAAAAATATAAGCCAGGCACGGTGGATTGTGTCTGTAGCTCCAGCTACACAGGAGGCTGAGGCAGAATTACTTGAGCCCCGGGGTTTGAGTCCAGCTTTGGCAACATAGCGAGATCCCATCTTCAAAAATAAAAATAAGCCGGGTTCGGTGGCTCAGCCTGTAATCCCGCGCCTTTGGGAGGGTGAGGTGAGCGGACTGCCTGAACCCGCGGGTTCGAGACCCGCCTGGGCAGCGAGACCTCATCTCTACAACAAATCAAAAAATCAGCCAGGCGTGGTAGCGCATGCCTGTAATTCTGGCTACCCGGAAGGCTGAGGCGGAAGGATCGCCAGAGCCCAGCAGGCGAGGCTGCGGTGGCCGTGAGCGGCCACTGCACTCCAGTCCGGGCGACAGAGGGAGACTCCAACTCAAAAAAAAAGTAAAAATAAAAATAAAAGTCAGCTGGGCACAGTAGCTCACACCTGTAATCCCACCACTTTGGGAGGTCAAGTTGGGAGGATCACTTGGGGCCAGGAGCCCGAGACCAGACTGGGCAACATAGCAAGACCCAGTTTCTATAAATAAATGTGTGGTGGTGTGTGCCTGTAGACCCAGCTACTCGGGAGGCTGAGATGGGAGGATCGCTTGAGCTCAGGAGGCTGAGGTTGCAGTAAGCCCTAATCATGCCACTGCACTCCAGCCTGGGCTGCAGAGCGAGACCCTGAAACAAAAAAAAAAAAGAAAGAAAAACCATATAAAACAGGTGGTGGCTGGATTTGGCCTGCTTGCTGCAGTCTATATATTACAAGAGCATCACAAGAGAGGTTGTGATTGGATGATTGGAAGGTCTAGAATCAAACTACTCGGTTCAAATCCCAGGTCTCCCACCTACTCACCAGCTGTGTGCCCTCAGGCAACTAAATTAATCTCTGAGCTTTTGTTTCTGCATCTGTAAAGTGGGTCTAAAAATAGGATGGAGCTGAGGATTAAATAACTGGTAATAATAGTTGATACTTGTATATTACCTCCCACATGGGCCAGGAACTGTTCTAAGTATTTCATGTTCCAAACACTTGTGTCACAAGACTCTGTGTGACCTTGGAAACATTTAATTTCTCTGGGCCTTGGTCTTCTCATCTGCTAGATGAAGATAAATAACCCATGCTCAATGTGATTATTGTGAACATTCAACTTATAGAGTTATCACACACGGCTTTAGTGCCAGACACTAAAGCCAGGCATGGTGGCTCAAGTCTGTAACCCCAGCACTTTGGGAGGCCAAGACGAGAGGATTGCCTGGACCCACAGGTTTGAGACCAGCCCGGGCAACTTGGCAAGACCTCATCTCTACAATAAATCAAAAAATCAGCCAGGTGTGGTGGCGTGCACCTGTAGTTCCAGCTACTTGGAAGGCTGAGGCAGAAAGATCACCAGAGCCCAGCAGGTCAAGGCTGCGTAGCTGTGAGCAGCATACCACTGCACTCCAGCCTGTGTGATAGAGACTCCAACTCACAAAAAAAAACAAAAAACAAAACAGTGTCAGGCACTTAGCAAGCAGCACAAGCAAAAAGCCTTTGCCATTGAGGAGCTGAAATCCAAGTGAGAAAGACAGACAGAAAATACGCCTATAAAATCCCAGCACTTTGGGAGGCAGAAACAGGAGAATCACTTGAGTCCATGAGTTCAAGACCCACCTGGGCAAACATAGCAAGACCTCATCTCTACTAAAAAAATAAAAAAGATTAGGCATGGCTTCCCAAAGTGCTGGAATTACAGATGTGAGCCACCACGCCTGGCAGAGTATTATAATATTAAATTTAGTGGATAAGGCCAAACACATTCAGCACTTAAGACTAGAGCCTGGTTCACGATAAGGAGTAACAAATAGAGGCTCCTATTAGCATAGAACCAGAAGTCCACCTGATTCCCCTTAACCCCTTGCTAATGTCAGGTCTCAAAAACGTTTGTTGCCGGGCTTGTGGCTCAGCCTGTAATCCCACGCCTTTGGGAGGCTGAGGTAAGTGGATTTCCTGAGCCTGCGGATTTGAGGCCTGCCTGGGCAACTTGGCAAGACTCATCTCTACAATAAATCAAAAATCAGCCAGGCGT
>NW_007011652.1:186217-192906 GCF_000164805.1 Carlito syrichta
GGGGGCGGAAGGATCGCGGGAGCCCGGCGGGTCAAGGCTGCGGTGGCCAGGAGCGGCCACTGCACTCCAGTCTGGGCGATGGAGGGAAACTCCAACTCAAAAAAAAAAGAAAGTTAGTGAAGATCAGAATCGTCCAAATCCACACTCAGCCGACATTCCTGAAGCCCCTCCTCTGTGCTTGGCCCTCTGCCAGGGGCACAGCAGTGACCAAGACAGCCCTGGCTATGCCCTCATGGGTCTCTGTCCAGTGGAGAACACTGAAAGGACATGTCCCCAGTGGTGACCTAGAGTGGATGAGTCTTCTAGGAGAGAGCGCAAAGAACTTGGGTGTCAAAGAGGGCTTCCTAGAGGAGGAGGCATTGGAGGGACAACCTGGAGGGCACACGGGGTGAGGTGAGGAGGGGTTGTGTGTCCAAGAGCATGCTCCAAGTAGGGGCAAGAGCATGTTATAGAGCATGGAGCTAAGACACCATGATAAGGTAGAGCAAGCGAGACTGGGTTTGCTGCTGGAAACAAGTCCTCCAACAAGGTCTCACTCCCCAGTAAGAAGCTGGGGCTCTTCTTCCGGGTTCTGAGCAGGGACCAAACAGAGTCCGGTGTATGCTTTAGAAAATTCTTTCTAGACTGGGCGCGGTGGCTCACGCCTATAATCCCAGCACTTTCGGAGGCCTGAGGTGAAAGGACTGCCTGAACCCGAGGGTTCGAGACCCACCTGGGCAACTTGGCGAGACCTCATTTCTACAGGAAATCAAAAATTAGCTGGGCGTTGTGGCACGTGCCTGTAGTTCCAGCTACTTGGAAAGCTGAGGCGGAATTATCTCCTGAGCCCAGCAGGTCAAGGCTGTGGTGGCCGTGAACGTGCCACTGCACTCAAGCCTGGGCAAGAGTGAGACTCCAATTCAAAAAAAAGAAAGTTCCCTCTGCTGCTGACTTGGGAGTAAATGGACAGGACTGAGACAGGCGACCAGGGAGGACACTGGGTGGGGACCCCAGGGGGTGAGGAGGGGCCTGGACCAGGCGATCCCAGGAAAGTGAAGAGGTGAAACTCACGCAATTGTGGGGTGTAGCTGATAGGGTCTGTCAAAGTCTTGTGTGTGGGGCTGTGTGGGGAGGAGGAGGGGGGTGATAAGGCCAGGGAGTCAAGGTGGCAGGGAGTTCACGCCTCCCAGCCCTGAGGTCTGTCCCACCTGTGTTCCTAGGAGCCCATAAGAGAAGCTGTGGTGCAGAGCCAGGGGTTGCCCCAAGGCCCTGGGGAGCCACGGAATGTTGTAGAGCAGGGGAAGGAATGGAGCTCTGTGGCTACCCTGGGGATGGAGACCAGCACCCTGTTTGTGCACGTACGGTGCAGGACTCTGAACCCTGGCATCTCCCAGCACCTCGAGGATGCCTGCCTGGCTCTGTGAGTGGGGTGGTAAGTAGAGCCTGGTGTGGTCCTCAGCCCTGGGCATCCTCTCTCTGCAGTACTGATGAGACCACTCTGAGAGTCCCCGGGAGTATGGGTAAGGTCCGCTCATCTATGGTGTGGGTGCAGGTCTCAGCGCCAGGGACTGGAGTGGGAAGGCACAGTGCCCCATGCAAAGGGCTTGGCCAGGCCCACCCACAGACAGCTCTGGGGGTGCTAAGGATGCCCCAGCAGCCACGGGGCACCACAGCCAGGTACCATGCAGGCCTGCTAAGGTTCCATCCTGCACCCACAGCCTGGGGGGGGGCAGCGGGGGCCCAGAAGGCAGGGCACTTGCCCAGATGCCCTGACTGCTGATGGGGAAGCCAGGTCCAGGGTGCAGCAGGGCGGTGGGCGCCTCCACTCACTGGCGGCTGGAGGCATCGTGGGCTACAGTAAGACCTGCAAGCAGCTTCTCTGGAGCGTGCAAGCCTGGGACACGATGGGGTCCCCTGAGTGCTGCGAGAGGGAAGAAGTGAGGAGCCTGGCAGAAGCCAGCTCCTAGCAGGGGCTCGCAGCCCAGCATCCCACATAGGGACCCTGGAGAGCCGTCCCAAAGCTGCTCTCCAGGCGGCAGGAAGGAAGCACGGGAGGAGGGGCAGTTGTTGAGTTTAAGTTAAACACCCATATGAATTTATTAAATCCAGACTGTGTTAAAGGGTGGCGGTCTGGGAGGGGGAGCTGGTCGGGACGAGGGACAAGATGATGGATGGCCCCGGGCCCGGAAAGGGCCCTGGCCCCGCCCCCGCCGGGCCCACCCCCTCGGCAGCGCCACGCTGGCTTCACCATGATTCCCACCGGTGCTGGGCTGGCAGGGCGAGATGGCTGGAAACGGGGACAGATGGACAGACAGCGCCTCCACGAACAACAAGCCCTGGCCTGCCCTGGCCCCACGCCCCACGCTGGGCCCTGGCCCAAGGGAGGCCTCCTGTCGCCCGGCCTGATCTGTCCAGGGAAAGGGCGACAAAGAGGGGAGGCGAGGGGCCGGGAGGCAGGGGCGGTGGTTGCCAGGAGCCAGGGTGGATGGGGGGGCCGGTCGCAGCTAATCCTTTTTCTTGTCATCTGCTGGCTTTGGAGGGGCTTCCGGGGGCTCGCTGACAGAGGTGGTCCCCTGGGTGGGATTGGCGGACAGGGACGCCGGAGCCTCCTCCCTGGCGGCGGCGGCTGTGGTGGTGGTCGCAGGCGTAAGGGCCCCTGCTGCTGTGGGAGCCTCGGCCACGGGGGCGGCTGTGGTCGGGTCCTCTCCGCTCATGCCGAACTCGTTCACCCGCGTGGGGTCGACGCGGTAGATCCACCGTTGGTAGAGGTAGATGAAGAAGACCACATCTGGGGGAGGGGGGCGGGTGACTCAGGGCTGGTCCAGACACAGCAGGCGGGCCTCTCAGAACAGGCCTTCGCCTGGGGCAGGCCCCTAATCCCAGGATGGTAGTCCCGCCTGTGTCCTGCTGGTGCCCCCACCCACTGGCCTCACCATCTCGCAGGCAGCCGATCCGGTACATGACGGGCATCTTGATGACAAAGGCGAAGAGGTCGTCTATGAAAGTGTTGAGGGCCTTGTAGGTGAGCATACGCCAGGGCAGGTGCGCCACGGACTTCAGCTTGTAGTTGATGAAGAGCTGGGGTGTCATGGTGATGAAGCCTGCGGGAAGGACGCCTGTGAGCAGGACTGCACTCTCGCCCCTTCCCCTCACCCACTCTGCCCCCGCCATGCTGGCCGCCCCCAACGACCGGGTGCGACTGACCCCAGAGTCTTTGCACCTGCTCTGCCTTCCCTCGCCAGATCTTTGCCTGGCTCCCTCCTGGATTGCTGAGGCCTCAGTTTAAGTGCCCTTCCTGGGAGGGGTCCCCAGCCCCCTAACCTGTACCCCTGCCTCTGCGCTTCATGGCACTCGCGACTCCCTGGGACTTGGCTGGCTGCCTGTTTGTTCTCTGGGGTCCCCACAAGACAAAATGCTTCCGAGGTCGGGGGCTGAAACCTGTTCGTGTCCTCCCAGAAGCCCCCATAGCCCCAGATGGGGCCAGGTGCCCCCCACATCCCACTCCTGCCCACTGCGGGCTGTCACCATCCCACCCTGGCTCTCAAGCCCTGGGCGGGCAGGGCCGGGCTGGTCTGGAGGCTGCTGCGTCACGGCGGGGGTGGGCAGGGCAGCTCACCGAAGGTCAGCAGGAAGCCGTAGAGCATGCTGAGCACCCAGGAGTACCAGCCCTTGTGCTCCAGGTACAGGAGGCTGTAGACCGCGTAGCAGCCCAGGAGGGGAAAGAGGATCCAGGACAGGTACCGGAACGCCATCTGCCAGGCACAGGCGGGCTGGGCCCGGCTCCCAGGCCCCACCCGGCATCCCGCTCCCGCCCTCGCCCACCCACACCTGGCCTGGCAGGCTGGGCACGGGAATTTCCAGGTCGCTCTGGGACTCTGGACTCAGCCGGGAAGTAGTAAGGCAGGTGGGGAAACCTGGCGTGTGACACAGGTGTAAGGTGAGGGCCCAGCAGGCAGACGGCCCAGCCCCTAGTCCCTCAGGGGTGCGAGGGTGCTTGACGGCTACCGCTGCCATGGTGTGGCTGTGTGGGACACTCACATCGTCGTATACTTTGGTGGAAGACTCGATATACGTGGACTTGTCCTTGAAGGTCGGGCGGGGAAGGATTCCTGCCACCCTGTGTTCCCGGTCCAGCTGCGGGTGAGGGAGGTCGTGGTCAGCTACCACCCCAGCTCCCACCTCCCAGGTCAGAACCAGCCCCTGCCCTTCCCCACAGTTCCCAGTTCCCCTGCCCCACGTGTGACCTGAAAAATCCCCTGGTGTGAAAATCCCCAGTCCTGGGAGTGAGGCAGGCATTGGGAAACCCCCGGGGGCCAGCTCCAGGGCCTGGTTGGGCCAGACTATCCCCCTCCCAGCCCCTGCAGCCCTGAGGTGGCAGGGTGCCTGGTCTTACCCGGACATCCATGACCTTGGTGATCTTCCAGAGGTCTATGAGGACCCCGATGAAGACGCTGACCTGGACTACGAAGTTGGTCTCGTTGTCCAGAATGTAGAGTAGAACCACAAAAGACTGGAAGACGCCAAAGAAGACGGAGCGCACGGACAGGCCCTCCAGCGACTGCCGGCTGTTCCAGAACTGGATGTCTGTGCACAGGAGGTGGGCGATCGGGAGGGTGAGGAGTCTCAAGCCCCCCTGCAGCTCCTCAGGCACCCTTGGCCTTCCATGCCCCTCAGGCCCCAGAGCAGGGTTGGATTCAGGGGAGAGGATAAACGCGCCTCCTCCCTCCCAGGAAGAGTCCTGCTCACCAGGTACCCGGGAGCACATGACAGGGAGGACCCCCGCGGCCCTCCAGTGGGACGTCAGCACCCAGTACCTCAGGGCACAGGCCCTCGACAGATGGTGACGGTGACAGCTGCCATGGCGCAGTTTACCACACCACTCACCAGGGGCTGAGGGCTTGTCAGGGAAGCTGCTTCCCCAAGGCCGCACAGCCTGGCAGAATCCAGACAGATGCTGGGTCTGTGCCCTGCCGTGGAGTTGACCTGCTTCCCTGGGAAGATCTGGGCGTGGGCTTCGAGACCCCCTACTCCAGCCTCAACCCTGAGACCCTGAAGGAACTAGCCCACAGATGCTGTTGGGGCACAAACAAGGAGCTGCTTCTGGTGCTCTGCCTGGACCCCGCCTGGAGAACCCAGGCCAGCCGTGGCCCTCTGAGCCTCAGTCTCCCCATAGGTACCACTCTAATCCTGACCAGGCTGATGGCCTGACTGCAGCCACAGGAGGCCGATCCTTCAAAATGCCTGTTGTATCGCGGCCTGCGGTGGCGCAGTCAGGGCCAGGTTTGCACCCAGAGAATCAGGGCTGTGAATTCTGGCCTATTTGCCAGCCCCCACCCCAGGGCTCCAACACACCCCACCCGCCCCACCCAGCAGACCAACCCCACCCCCCATCTAGATTGAAAAGAGCAGGTGTGGAGACAGAATTCTGGTGGGGGCGGGTGGGCCTGAGCCCGTCTTTAGACCAGGGAGGTAGCACGCCATGGGGTGCAAGGTGGGGCTCATGCCCCCCTACTGTGTGACCTTGAGTGAGGGACCAGAACTTTGTGTGCCTCGTTTCTCATTGGAAAAAGCGGGGCCCCAGCCAACCCCGCCCACAGTCAGCAGAAGGGTCCAGAGAGACGGTGCTGGCCAGGCACAGTCAGTGCCCCACACTGCTGGCCGGCAGCAGCTTCCATGCAGTCAGGACGCTACATTCTTCTAGGAGGCAGCTCTCACCAATGGCAAAAGCATCTGAATAATAGTGAGAATAGTGCTATTGCTCCTGCCACTCCCAGGAGCTGCAGGGTGGCAAGCTGCCACCTCTTGGACTGGGGTGCTCTAGGGAAGGAACGCGTGGCCCACGCGGCCTGCAAGATGAAAGTGGGGAAGTGGGGGCTGGCACCGGCTACCACTTGGGAGCTGTGTGACTGTGGGCAAGTAACCTAACCTCCCTGAGCCTCGGGCTCCTCAGGGGCTACCTGGTGAGGTGCCCAGGCACCTCTGGCATGTGGCCACCCCTTAAATGCTGGACGGATTCAGCACTGTCAGCCTAGAACCCAGGAGCCTTCCCAGTCAGGCGGCCCATCCACTCAGCCCGAGGGCCTTCCGGCAAGCAGCCTTCCAGCAGGGTGGCGGGAGCAGCTCCGGGGCTTCCCTGCTCTTGGCATGGAGATCCCCGGCCCTGCTTCCCGGCAGCCGGCCCAGCCCCCTGCCCCAGTGAGTGGGAGTTTCTGGGTTGGGAGTTTTGGGGCCACCACCCCTCTCCAGCTCACTAGGCCACTAGAAAGTGGGGCTGAAAGAGCCCAGACGGGGAGGACGTGCGGAGGGGAGAGGAGGAAGAAGGGGGCCACCCTGGCCCTAGGGTCCTGTCCCTACCGTTCTTGAAGGCCAGGAACTCAAAGACACTGTGGATGATGGACACGATGATGGTGAGTGCCAGCAGGTAGGGGTTGGTCTCCAGGAGGGCCACCTGAGGGGGGACACCGGTGAGCACTGCCCTCCCCCACCCGGGAGTTGATGGAGCAGCACCTCTGCCAGCCAGCCTCCTCTTGTCCTCCACTGACCTTCCCCACAGAGCTGCCCCCGGGCCACCCAGGAGGGCACGGACGTGACAGCCAGGAGGAGAGCAAGGCACAGATGGGTGGGAGGGGAGAGGGGAAGGAAGAGGGTGATGCACACAGAGGAGAGACGCACAGACAATGCCAAGGGATGCAGAGCCCAACCGCGGGGGG
>NW_007011652.1:192926-194118 GCF_000164805.1 Carlito syrichta
GGGCAGGGAGGGTGTGAGAGAAGCGAGAACAGAGACAACAGCCCCAGGCAGGCAAAGCTGCCTCCACGTAGTCACAGACACAGATGCTGGAGGACACAGTAAGAGTGCAGACACAGAGTGAGAGCCAAAGCCAGGGGACAGGGTTGGGGACAGAAGCACAGAAGGGCAGGTCCAGACCAGCGGGCCTGGCCAAGCAAGCAGAAAGCCTCAGGGACTGGGACCCTGAGTCAGCCAGGCTGAAGGATCGAGCACCACCTCCTGCTACTGCAGGGAGGGGCTTGGGAGGTTGTGAAACTGGACAGGGGTGCGCCCCAGGCGGGAGGTCCCGCAGCCACGGCCTGGGCCACTTCCCCCTGGCCTCCTGCAGCCAGGAAGGTGCTGGGAAGCCCCAGCCCGGCCAGCACCCACCTTCACAGAGTCCTGCTCCTCGTCTGACTGCTCGTACAGTTCGTCGCCCAGGAAGTTCCAGGGCGATTTGGTGCTCTGGGCGGCATAGAGCTGCCAGCGCCACAGTGAGAGTGGGCAGAAGGAGACGCGGAGTGGCAGGCTGGCCAGACTCTCATTGATGGGGTAGTAGTCCTTCTGCAGGTTCCAGTAGTCGTTGAAGTAGATGATGGGGTAGTAGTCGCCACTTACAGCGTCGAACTTCACGTCTGCGGGCGGGTGGGGCACCACTCAGACAGGCAGTAGGGCAGGGGACACTTCTGAGCTGCGCCCTGAGGAGCTGAAGGGGCCCCTTGCCCTCGATGGAGGGGAGTGGGGGAGAAGGTGGGCAGGCCCCAGGCAAAGGGGGCAGCTGCGGCCCAGCTCTGGCCCACGGCTGCCCGTGGCTGGCCACATACCCCAGTTTCATAAAAGAAGTCAGAAATCTGAATTTTTATTTTTTTTTTTTGAGTTGGAGTCTCACTGTCACCCAGACCGGAGTGCAGTGGCACGCTCCCGGCCACCACAGCCTCCATCTGCTGGGCTCAGGTGATCCACCTCAGCCTTCCAAAGAGCCAGAACTACAGGCACACACTACCACACCCAGCTAATTTTTTGGAAATCTGAATTTAAATTTTAAGTGATATTGTCTCAATTTTAAGAGTTGGCAACTTGGCTCAGCCTGTAATCCCAGCACTTTAGGAGGCCGAGGTGAGCGGATTGCCTGAGCCCACAGGTTCGAGACCCGCCTGGGCAACTTGGTGAGACA
>NW_007011652.1:194405-198196 GCF_000164805.1 Carlito syrichta
AGCAGCCACTGCACTCCAGTCTGAGCGACAGAGTGAGACTCCAACTCAAAAAAAAAAAAGTTGGCAACTAACATTAAATTTTTTTTTTTTTTGAGTCCGAGTCTCACTCGGTCATCCAGCTGGAGTGCAGTGGCACACTTATAGCCACCATAGCCTCAACCCTCTGGGTTCAGCCTCCCAAATAGCTGTGACTACAGGCATGTACCAGCACACCCGGTTAATTTTTCTATTTAGTGTAGAGATGAAGTTTCACCAAGTTGCCCAGGCTGGTCTCGAATCCCTGGGCTCAGGTAATCCTTTCGCCTCCACTTCCCAAAGTGCTGGGATTACACAAGCTACCATGCTTGCTCTGATACACAATTTTTGAAAACAGCTCGTGGGCTGGATGAGACTCATCTGGTGTCCAGTCCTGGGGTTACCAGGGGTGGGGATGTGGGAGACGTGGGAGACAGGAGCAGGGCAGGTGGGAATATAGACCTCTTGGACCGGTGCCAGGAAAGGCAAAAAATGGGCCCAGAGCACCCTCCTGGGGGCCTTGCACGTGCTGGCAGGGTGGGGAGCTTACACTGGTCTAGGGGAGGGGGCACACTGCCCTTCACCCACGGCGTGTGGTCATCCACGATGTTGATGGTGATGTTGGGGTGCCAGTGCGAGATCACCTCCACAGGCCCATAGTCCTCGGCCCTCTGGGGAGAGATGGAGGGTGGCCTCAGGTGGGTGGAGGTGCCCGAAACATCGGCCTCTGCTCACCTCCTCCCCAGTGCCCCAGGACAACCCTGACAGCAGGACATCAGCCACCACATGGCTGCTGGTGGAGGGCTCACCTGGGTCTGTGGATTCCACCACCCAGGATGCACCTGACTTGCAGAGCATAAGACCGAGGCCGCAGAGGTAGAGACGGGCCTGGGTGGCAGCCAGGCTGCAAAGCCCAACCTCACAACAGCAGGCTCCACACCTGCCCAGGGGGACACAACCCTGCTGAGAGGCAGGTTAACTCCCACAGGACCCCAGTCCACCAGGGGTGACAGCAATTACACGTACATCCTGTGATTCCCACTAGAGACGCATTCTTGTGTGCCTGCTCGGTGCCAGCTGAGCCCGGGCTCTGGCTGTGAACCCTGGCTCTGCCACTTCCTGGCTGAGACTTCGGGCAATGTCCTATCTGAAACAGGACTGGTGACAGAGCTCCCTCCCAGGTTGGCAAGAGGCTTGCAGCGCGAGCACTGAGCACGCACTCCACAGCACTGGCTCTGAGAACCCCTGTCAGAGCAGCCAACTCTCAGGCCATTTCCCAGAGTGGGAAGCTGAGGCTCAGGGAGGGGAAGAGCTGGACGAGGCCCACGGGCGGCTCAGCATGGTGGCAGGGAAAGCGTGGTGGCCTGGTGCCAGGCTGTGCTCCTGGTTACCTTGATCATTTCTGGGTCGGCTTCGGTCTCTCCCGTCAGCAGGTTCTTGGTTTTCTGAAATCGCCTGCGCTTGTATTTGTTGATCACTGTGGGCAGGAGGCAGGGAGGGGGCAGATGTGAGGCCCATCGGCGCCTGCCCACAACCACTGCTCAGTCGCCCAGCTTCCACTGTGCACGTCCCTGCTGAGCATGACGCAGCCTGAAATGACTGCACTCCCTCACAGGTCCCAGCCAGTCCGGCTCTCCGTCATACCAGGATACCCCATCACCACCCTGCCCCGGGCCTGAGCCTGAAGTCTAGCCCACCTTCTCCAGAATCCACTTGGTCCATTCCATCAGCCCACCAGGGGACACCCCTCCACACACGCCTCAAACCCAACCACTTCTCCCACCTCCAGGGACCCCCACCGGGACAGTCACAGGGCTCCCTCCTGGATGGCAGCAGCTCCCTCTCACTGGCCTTCCAGTGGCCACTCCTGCCCCTGTGAGCATCTCCCCACAGGCAGCTGGTGATGCTTTTATGTATTTATGTTTTTGAATTGGAGATGAGGTCACCCAGTTTGGAGTGCAGCGGCATGCTCATGGCCACCGCAGCCTCTACTTGCTGGGCTCAGCCTTCCAAGCAGCTGGAACTACAGGCACGCGCTACCACACTCGACTAATTTTTTTGGATTTCTTGTAGAGATGAGGTCTTCCCAAGTTGCCCAGGCTGGTCTCAAACCCATGGGCTCAGGCAGTCCTCTCACCTTGGCCTCCCCAAATGCTGGGATTATAGGTGTGAGCCACCACGCCCAACCTATTCTTTTTATTTTATTTTTTAAACAGAGATGACGGAGTCTTGCTATGTTGCCTAGGCTGGTCTTGACCTCCCAGCTTCAAGCAATCCTCCTGCCTCCACCTCCTGAAGTTCTGGGATTATAGATGTGAGCCACTGTGTCTAGCCTATTTTTTGTTCTACAAGAAAAATTTAAATGACTCCTCTGGCTTGTGTCCTCTCTCCACAGGATGGTCCTACTCTAAGAATGATGATGGTTGCCCTTTGGGGAGTAGGGATTTTTCCGATCCCATGCTCCCTTTCATCCCAAAGCTGGCAGAGAGCTAACTCCAGGTCCCTCTGTGTAGCTGCTCTGAGGGGTCCCAGCTCCAAGACTAGGGAGGGAGGCCTGGAAGGTCCTGGTGGGCTTCTTAAGTTCACTGGCTGCAAAGCCCATCTTATAGACCACACTGCTGTCTGTCACACTGACTGTGAGCAACAACTCTACCACATAGTGACACAGGTCACATTCAGCAGAGACAAACCCCCAGGAAATATGGCATGGATTGGGGTCAACAGGATGATCAGGAGGTCATCAGATGGGGGTAAAGAGAACGCAAGCCTACAGCCAACCCCTAGGCAGTTTAACCCAGGCCCCTGACATACCCCTTGCAGGCAGGCCACAGCCCTCGGGCCACCTCTGCCCACTTCTTCCAAGATCCCACCACAGCGAGGCCAGGCAGGTGAGGCACCCTACAGAGCACACCCCACAGACATGCTTACGAGAACAGCAGGCAGCAGACTCCAGGAGACTTTTCCAAGTCCGTGTTGGGCAAAGACACGGGGTCACTAACTTTTTATTTCATCCAGTGTAGGTGAAAACAAAACGATTATCATCCTTTAGGATGTTTTATACCAAAGGAAGTAGGAAAGACCCAGCTCCTATAAATAGAATTACGGCTGTTCCGGCACCACCCAGAAACAGTCAGATGAATCTTCAGTCAATCCACAGGGGCCGTCTGAACAGTCTCAGTAAAATAAAAGCTGGGTGGAGTACACGCACTTCACTTCAGGAGAGCAGAGGCTTTCCGAGGGGGCCGTGCTCCAGACACACTGGAAAGGGTAGAACCAGGGATATCTACGGCTGCCAATCAGCAGACGGCAGATGCAAGGAAAAGTCACAAAGGGGCTAGCCAGGTGTGGTAGCACACACTGCAGTTCCAGCTACTTGGAAGGCTGAGGCGGAAGGATGGCCAGAGCCCAGCAAGTCAGCGCTGGGGTGACCATCAGCGTGTGCCACTGCACTCCAGCCTGGGCAATGGAGTGAGACTCCAACTCAAAAAAAAAGTCACAAAGAGCCAGACAAGCAAAACATGACAATCATTAACCTCCCAGAAAACAAGAAGGGGGACAGTGCTACGGTTGAATGGCTGTCCCTTCCAAGACCAATGATGGAATTTATTTATTTATTTATTTATTTACTAAGTAGGAGTCTTACTCTGTCGCCCAGGCTGGAGTGCAGTGGCACGCTCACAGTCACTGCAGTCTCGACCTGCTGGACTCAGGCGATCCTTCTGCCTCAGCCTTCCAAGTAGCTGGAATTACAGGCACGCGCTACCACGCCCAGCTAA
>NW_007011652.1:198264-206863 GCF_000164805.1 Carlito syrichta
ATTTGTTGTAGAGATGAGGTCTCACCAAGTTGCCCAGGCTGGTCTCAAACCTGTGGGCTCAGGCAATCTTCTCACCTTGGCCTCCCACAGTGCTGGGATTATAGGCGTGAGCCACTGCGCCCAGCCTCCATGTTGGAATTCAATTCCCAGTGTGGCGGGACTGAGAGGTGAGCCTTTAAGAGGTGACAGGGTCATGGGAGCGCTGCCTCTAGAATGGATTCACCCACTTATAAACTAGTGGGTTTCCAGGGCAGGGGGACTGGTGGCATCCTAGGAAGAGCAAGAGTGCTCAACTTACACCCAGTCCTCGCCGTGGAACGCCCCACAGCACCTCAGGAAGACCCTCACCAGATACAACCCCTCAACCTTGGACTCCGACTCCCCTCAGCCTTCAGAGCTGTAGGAAATAAACTACTTTTCTTCATAAACTACCTCATTTCAGGCATCCTGCTACAGTCAGTAAAAAAGAACCATGACAGAAAAGGAAAAATAACTATATTCACTGTGTGGCTCAGATGTAAATAACAGTCACATACTCGAAATCATTCAAATACTGTCTAGTAATCTAATCAAAAGTATGTTCCTGAACCAGAATTTCCTCTTTCAGAATGGAAAGTCAATAGATAACATCCAAAACCAAAAAATCAAAAAATTGCAGTATCAACTGCTCACGAGAGCCATGGAGGCTTAGTGCAGAAGAAACAGTTCAATGAATCTGAAAGCAGGTGCCCACAGGGAGCAGGACAGGGAGGGGGAGACAAGAGACTGCTGGGTTTTGCTGTCAAGACACATTATTTGAATTTTAAACCATAGACATGCAAGAGAGATTAAAAAAATATTTAATAAGATGCCTTGGGTAGAGAAAACCTCAGTTTCACTGCAAGGCCATGCTGGAAGTTGCAAATGTCTAGCCCTGACCGAGGGCTCCTTGGGGTCACTGGAAGACACCAGGGGCTTGTCCACCCAATCAGCACTATCCAGGCAGCCAGCCAGGATGAAAACGGGGAATGGGCCGGGTTCGGGGTTCACCCTGTAATCCCCGAACTTTGGGAGGCCGAAGCAAGTGGATTACCTGAGCCCATGGGTTTGAGACCAGACTGGGCAACTTGGTGAAATCTTGTCTCTACAATTTGAAAAAAAAATTAGTCTGTAGTTCTGGCTACTTTGCAGGCTGAGGTGGAAAGATTGCTGGAATCCCAGCAGGTCGATGCTGGGGTGGCCGTGAGTGTGCCACTGCACTGTGGCCTGGGCGACAGAGTGAGACTCCAACTCAAAAATAAAGGTAAAAAAGAAAATGAGGTATGGTGCTTGAAGTGGAAGTTCCATGGCCACTCACCACCCTGCCTTCCTCAAGAAAGGGACGGCCAGGCTCGGTGGCTCAGCCTGTAATCCCAGCACTTTGGAGGCCAAGGCAAGTGGATTGCCTGAGCCCGCGGGTTCGAGACCCGCCTGGGCAACCTGGCGAGACCACATCTCTACAATAAATCAAAAATTAGCCGGGCGTGGTAGCGTGTGCCTATAGTTCCAGCTACTTGGAAGGCTGAGGCGGAAGAATCGCCAGAGCCCAGCAGGTCGAGGGCGACAGAGTGAGACTCCGACTCAAAAAAAAAAGAAATACAAAAAGATACCGACTCCCCCAAAGGCAGTGAGTTCTGCAGCACCTGTTCATGGGCTGCACTGACACAATTACAGAGACCACACCCTGATCTCCAAGGCCCTCCTAGCTTCCCTCTGCCTATTCTATTATTTATTCACAAAAATTTTTTTATCTGAGTTGGCGGTCTTGCTCTGTCACTCAGGCTAGAGTACAGTAGCATAATCATAGCTTCTCAGCCTTGACCTTCTGAGCTCAGGTGATCCTCCTGCCTCAGCCTCCCAAGTAGCTAGGACTACAGGTATGTACCACCACACTTGGCTAATTTTTTTATTTTTTGCAGAGATGAGGTTTTGCTATGTTGCCCAGGCTGGTCTTGAACATTCAAGCTCAAGCTATCCTCCGGCCTCCAGCCTCCCAAAGTGCTGGGATAACAGGTGATGAGTTGAAGTCTCACTCTGTCACCCAGGCTGGAGTGCAGTGGCACGCTCACAGCCACCACAGCCTCGACCTGTGGGCTCAGGCGATCCTTCCGCCTCAGCCTTCCAAGTAGCTGGAACTACAGACGCATGCCACCACGTCCAGTTACTTTTTGTGATTTAGTGTAGAGATGAGGTCTCATCATGTTGCCCAGGCTGGTCTCAAACCCCCGGGCTCCGGCGATCCGCTTGCCTTGGCCTCCCAAAGTGTTGGGATTACAGGCTGAGCCACCCCACCTGGCCCACAAATCACTTTTGAGCATTGACTTCTACCAGGCCCTGTACTGTGCATAAGCCAACCCTGCCCTTCTCCTTTGGTGAACGACGTCTCCACCCCTCCAAGAGTCCTCATCTCCATCTGGTCTTTCTCGCCAAGCCCTCTCCAGTCCCCAAGTCCCTCTGTGGGCCTGCCTGCTGCTGTCCAAAGTTCATAAAGGCTGGTGGGGTTTGAGCCCACCCTACCCGTCCTGGCCTCCCTGAGCAGCCTCCTGCTGGCCCTTCTGCACCTGGGACTCACTGTCTGTCACACCAGTATGGTGGCTCCCGGGAGGCCAGCTCCCTGGAGGGTGGGTCCTGGCTGCAGGGGAGTGACTTACTCCGGGACATGTGGACCGTGGCGAGCCGGCGGTACAGGGCCTTCTGTCGAGGGTCGGGGTGGAAGCCACTCTTGGTGAAATAAACGTGGATGTAGATGGAGCCGTTCTGCTGGACGCTCTGCAAGAGACAGCCAGGCAGGTGGGCAGGTAGGCAGGCTGGCCGTGGGGAGACGGGAATGCTGAGCCCTGCACACCACCCACCCCCAGCCGCGTCCTCACCCCCAACTCTCTGGCCGTGTACTGAATGCCCAAGATGAAGAATGCAGCTGAGTGGCTAAGGGCTAAATGCTCTTTTGCTGGAGACTCAGGTTACGTTAGAGTCAGACAGACTCCGATTTGGACCCTGATTCTAGCCTGCAACAGCTGTGTGAGCTCAGAGTCCCACCTGTGGGACACAGGCATGACAGTGCTGACTCAAGCGCTGCAAGGACTATTCAGCACATTCAGCCCGGATCAACAGGCGCTCAGTAAATTCACTGAACAGGAAGAAGCCGGCTAACACTGAGCTCTTAGCACCAGCCAGACCCTGTCCTGGCACATTGCATGAGTCCTCCTAACCCAGTGAGTTGACACTCAGATAGCACGTGAGTCCTGGGCAGTGGGTCATGTTACTACCTCATTTGTAGATGAAGCAGCCAGAGCTCATGCAAAGGGGCCACGGGACGTGCGGCGAGTACGGGGACTGGAGCCTGCTCAGCAGGCTCTCGCGTGGCTCTCTGTCTCAAGTCCTCTGCCCCGCATGTTTCCTCCAGCCAAACCCTCTCTGCTTAAGCCTTCCTCATCTCATCTCAGTAACTCTCCCTGCCTCCTGCGGAGGGGTGAACTATTCTCACTTTATACCAGTGAGGAAATCGAGCCTTCAAGAGGGGAGGCAAGTTGCCCAATGGCACTGAGTGGAAACAAAGGCGAGATTTGAGCCTGCTTCATCTGATCTTTGAACAGAGATCAGGGCTCAGATTCACTTTTTAAAGACAGAATGTCACTATGTTGCCCAGGCTGGAATACAGTGGCTATTCACAGATGCAATCATAGCTCACTATGCCCTCGAATCCCTGGGCTCCAGTGATCCTCCAGCCTCAGCCTCATGAGAAGCTGCAACTACAGGCGTGTGCCACTGTGTCCAGCTTGGCTGTCTTTTAAGGCCACCCTGATGCTTCCGAGGCTGAAGTACAGTCCTTGGGAGCAGATCTCACAGCCAGGCCTGCCAGGCCTGGACCTTTCTTGGATCTTGGGACGAGGCTGGGGGCTGGGCCGGAGGTCTCTGTGCAAGCCTCCCCCCCAGTGCAGGTTAGAGGCTATAGCCACACCCTTCTTCCAGCTACCTGGAGACAGGGCAGAAATGCATCCCCACCCTGAGGCTGAGCGGAAGCCTGCTGGGGAGAAGGGATGAGGGCAGCCGTGCCGGGCTCAGCCCAAGGGGGCCCCGGCGCGATGTCCCTCTCACCAGCTCAGCATCTGCAGACTCTGCACCTAGTCCCCTGCTGGGCAGTGCTGGGACACAGACATGACCAAGATGGCCCCAGCCTTACCCTCACAAGGTTCACAGTCCTGTGAGGAGAAAGGCCTGATCCAGAGAGCAAGCGTACAGAGTGGGCGGGAACGGGGAAGCCCAGCATGCATGAGAACCCAGAGAGGGTGCTTAACCCAGCCTGAGTGTCGGGAATGGCTTCCTGGAGGAGGTAGGACTTGAACCTGGGGCTCCTGGAACCTACAGTCAGAGAGCCTGAGTTCGGATCTCTCGTGCTGTGGGGCCTTGGGTCGGTCACTTTTCCTCTCTGTACCTCAGCTTCGTCTGTCAAATGGCGATAATAAGTTACTACTTCCCGGGGTTGCCAAGAGGTTTTCCTGGGTCTGCCTAGCTTGGAGCCCTGCACATAGTAAGTGCTCGGTACACATTAATATTGTGGAACGGGGCTACCTGACACACTGGTGACAACCGGACATCCCCAAAGACAATGACTAATATCTCACGACCTTCAAGTCCAGAACTACACAGCCTTAGAGGTGGCTGGGAGGGTCCCAAGCCAAGCCCACCCATCCACTATTTCCATATGGGGGTGGGTGAAGCCCAGAGACCCCAGGGACCTGCCTGTGGTCAGTGTCATGTGAGCTGAGAACAGGGCTGCTGCGGAGCCTGCACTCCAGACGCCCAAGGCCAGAAGCAAGTTGGACCCGCGCTGCCCCCACCTGGGAGATGTCGAGCTCGGCAAAGTGCTCGTAACAGCCATCAGAGTTCTCGCCGCTCGTCCAGTCGCCATACACGAGGTCATGCTGCTCCCAGAAGAGCGCAGACGTGGCATTGAAGTCTGTAAAGTGCTCGTGCTCTGAGATGTACACGTGCAGGTTCTGTTGGGAGAGGAAGGGTAGAGTAAGGCCCGCTCCCCAGAGCCTCGCAGGCTGGTGGCTGAGGAGCAGGCTCCGAGCTGTACGGTCAGCACACCAGGAGAACAACCATGCAGGCAATGGGGGTGGTGAGTGGAGACAGGTGCAGTAGCCTGTGTCCATCCCGGCCTGAGCCTGCGAGGTCAATGAACAAAGGACATGTGAGACTGGCCAGCAGCCAATGAGAAGTTGAGGTAGAGGGGACGGGAGCTCCCTGAATGCTCTTTTGCATTCCCGGCTGCAGGCCCTCTTGGTCATGCACTGTAGGCTTATGAGTAAAGCACAGCCCAGAGCTGCTCGAACATGCAAGCAGGGGACACCTGTGTCATTACGACCACCTAGAAAGAGGGGCAGAGCCAGCAGGTCTTCAGAGAAGAGCATCCTCCTTTCTCAAGCCCTGTGGCCATCTTTGTCCAGAAAAGCCTACAATTGCTAGGCGTGGTAGCTCACACCTGTCACCCCAGCACTTTGGAAGTGGAGGCGAAAAGACTGCCTGAGCCCAGGGGTTTGAGACCAGTCTAGGCAATTTGGCGAGATCTTGTCTCTACAATAAATCAAAAATTAGCCAGGTGTGGTGGTGCACACTTGTGGTCCCAGCTACCTAGAAGGCTGAGGCGGAAGAATCGCCTGAGCCCAGCAGGTCGAGACTGTGGTGGCCATAAGTGTGCCACTGCACTCCAGCCAGGGTGACAGAGTGTGATTCCAACTCAAAAAAAGAACACAAAAAAGCCTACATTGAAGCCGGGCTTGGTGGCTCAGCCTGTAATCCCTCGTCTTTTGGAGGCTGAGGTGAGTGGATTGCCTGAGCCCGCGGGTTCGAGACCCACCTGGGCAGCGAGACCTCATCTCTACAATAAATCAAAAAATCAGCCGGGAGTGGTAGCGCATGCCTGTAATTCCGGCTACTCAGAAGGCTGAGGCGGAAGGATCGCCGGAGCCCAGCAGGTAGAGGCTGGAGTGGCCGGGAGCAGCCACTGCACTCCAGTCTGGGCGACAGAGTGAGACTCCAACTCAAAAAAAAAAAGAGAGAGACTCCAACTCAAAAAAATAAGTAAATAAATAAAGCCTATATCGAGGGGCCTGAACACACTGGAGGCTCCTGCAGCACTGCCCATACCCAAGCCCACTGGGAAAGAGCAGCCCCCGCTTCTTCCTTGGCCCCCAACCTCTGCTGGCTCCCTCCCTTGCAATCCCTTGGCAACTTTTGTACTTCTGAATATAATACTCAAGGACCTCATGAAGGCAGCTTAGCCAAAAGAACATGCTTCTTACTTATGGGCGACACAGGTGTCTGTCAACTGGCGTGGATGGACCCAGAGTCCCACAACCCCGGGCTGTTCACAGACCCGACTCCCACACCACCCCTCCACACCTGTCCCCTCCCGCCATCTCCTGCTCTGCCCTCTCACCCAGTAGTTACCATTAAAGTGTCTTTGGGGAACAGGTTGCGGCTGGCGACGCGCGGGGCTCCTCCGGGGCCCGTCTGGTCCTGAGGGGCCGGCCCTCGGCGGAACCAGCTGCTGATGGCCCAGATGATGAAGATCCTGGTGGGGAAGCAGGGCAGGCGGTGAGGCCCAAAGCCTTTTCTTTCCGCCTGGCCTCCTCCTGACTCGGCACAGGCGGGGGCCTGACCGGGGCTGGTGACCAAGCAGGGGAGGGCCCCTGAGAAGGCAGTCTAAGGCTGGTGGAAGATAAGAAGCCCTGAAGACCATGTGGGAAGAGACCCCAGAAGCCACTATAGGGCGTGGCGCTGCCCTGCTCTCCAAGCAGAGCCCCCGCCCCGAGTCCTCCAGGAACGCCCGGTGACCAGAGAGCTGGGGGGACTCAGACCCTTGAAACCTGTCCCTGGCATCCCCAAGTGAGAGGCTCCCAAGCACATGAACCCAGCACTTTGGAAACACAGAACCTTAGAGAGAGCAATGTTTCTGAACTTGAAATCAGCTGAAAGCTAAAGAAGCAGACAGTGGGTAATGGGTCAGTTCCCAGTTTAGTAAGAGCGGGCCAGTTATCCACACCAACCCTCCCCCTGGAAAGAACTGGAAAGGCTTGATGAAATTAACATACTAGGACACAACAATACATTTTATATTTATAATGATATATACTGGCTTAGTGAGAATATACATTGCTCATCTATCCTCAAATATATTATTCTCTGTATATAATTTTGATCAGGCTTACTTATGAATATATGCAAATACACAGCCTGTTCCTAAAAGCACTGAGGAACAGACAAGAAGGTAGATTTACTAGGCAAAGGCTGAAGGCAGAGTGGGAGCCTGAGGAGGCCGAGGAGCCAGAGCATCTTCATGTGTCCGACGACATGTGCTGCGTGATTTGATGGGTGACAGAAATGCTAGCGCAGGGCCCACGAAAGGGCCAGAGACCTG
Source organism: Carlito syrichta (assembly GCF_000164805.1). Lineage (NCBI taxonomy): Eukaryota > Metazoa > Chordata > Mammalia > Primates > Tarsiidae > Carlito > Carlito syrichta. The sequence continues at coordinate 205,706 of NW_007011652.1, forward strand.
CCCCACAGGATGCTGAGATCCCCCAGGCTCCACCCTTAGGAAGGAATTGGGAGGTAAGCCAGTGTGCAGGGCCACCCCTTGGGCCAGGAGGCACAAAGGCGGCTCAAACCTTGAACCTGGAGCAAGGAGAGCCCAGACTGATGGGGCCCCAGGCAGCCGGTGGAAGCAAAGGCAATCCTCTGGGTGGGAAAAGATGCTCATCCTAGGCCTGAAATCGTTCCTCTAAAGAATGCGCGAGTATAGCCGGGCTCGGTGGCTCAGCCTGTAATCCCGTGCCTTTGGGAGGCTGAGGTGAGTGGATTGCCTGAGCCCGTGGGTTCGAGACCCGCCTGGGCAGCGAGACCTCATCTCTACAATAAATCAAAAAAATTAGCCGGGCATGGTAGCGCGCGCCTGTAGTTCCGGCTACTCGGAAGGCTGAGGCGGAAGGATCGCCGGAGCCCAGCAGGTCAAGGCTGCGGTGGCCGGGAGCGGCCACTGCACTCCAGTCTGGGCGACAGTGAGACTCCAACTCAAAAAAAAAGAATGTATGAGTATAAAGACCAATACACAGCCGGAGAAAAGCCAGGCATGAAAGGAAGCGAGGCTCTGCGTGCAAGAGGCAGAAGAAACAAGAGCCAACAACAAAACCACAGGCACTCAGAACACAGGACTCGGACATCTCAGAGATTGAGTTGCAAAATCCTCAAAATCTACATCAAGAAAGCTTCGGAAGTGCCCACATCAGAGTAGTATCACAGAAAAAACAGAAATAGGAATAAAACAACAGTCTCTTACATAAAAACAAATATTTTAGAATCATTTTTCAATTCATAAAATTGAATAAGACTATGAAAAAGTCTTAGAATTATCACTGACCTGGAGGTATTTCCAGGATATACTGTCAAAAGACAAAAGCAAGATGAAGGAAAACGTAGAGAATTTAATTCCATTTTTGTGCAATAAATGATGTTAAAAAACAACAGGCCGGGCGCAGTGGTTCATGCCTGTAATCCCAGCACTTTGGGAGGCTGAGACAGGAAGCTTGCTTGAGGTCAGGCATTCAAGACCAGCCTAGACAGTATAGTGAGACCCCTGTCTCCACAATTTAAAAAACAGTTTAAGCCGGGCTCAGTGGCTCAGCCTGTAATCCCGTGCCTTTGGGAGGCTGAGGTGAGT
>NW_007011652.1:207028-218519 GCF_000164805.1 Carlito syrichta
GTCTGAGCGACAGAGTGAGACTCCAACTCAAAAAAAAATAAAATAAAAAATAAAATAATTAAAAAAAAAAAAGAGAGTAAAGAGACAACCCACAGAATTATTTGCAAGCTATGCCTCCAGCAAAGGACTAACATCCAGGATACACAAGAAACTCAAACAAAAAGCAAATAATCCCATTAAAAGTGGACAAAGGTTGGACACGGTGCCTCATGCCTGTAATCCCAGCACTTTGGGAGGCCAAAGCAGGAGGATCACTTGAACCCAGGAATTCAAGACCAGTCTAGGCAATATAGACAGACTTTGTCTCTACAATACAAAAAATTTTTAAAAATTAGCTGAGTGTGTTGGTGCATGCCTGTAGTCCCATCTACTCGGAAGGCTGAGGCAGGAGGATTGCTTGAGACTGGGAGTTCACGGCTGTGGTGAACCACAATCATGTCACTGCACTCCAGCCTGGGTGACAGAGTGAGACCCTAACTAAAAAAAAAAAAAAAAAAAAAGTAGAAATGTGGGCAAAGGACATGAACAGACACTTCTCAAAGGAAGATATCCAAGCAGCAACAAACATGAAATGCTCAGCTCCACTAATCATCAGAGAAATGTAAATCAAAACTACAATGATGCAGTGAGATACCACCTCACACCAGTCAGGATGGTTATCATTAAAAAGTCAAAAAACTGGCTGGGCTTGGTGGCTCAGCCTGTAATCCCAACACTTTGAGAAGCCAAGACAAGTGGATTGCTAAGCCCGTGGGTTCGAGACCAGTCCGGGCAACTTGGCCAGACCTTGTCTCCACAATGAATCAAAAATTAGTCAGGCGTGGTGGCACGTGCCTGTAGTTCCAACTAGTTGGAAGGCTGAAGCAGAAGGATCGCCTGAGCCCAGAAGGTCGAGACTGCAGTGAACCACTTCAGTCTGGGTGACAGAGATACCGACTCAAAAAAAATATCAATACATAAATAAAAATAAAATAAAAACAAGTCAAAAAGCAACAGGAGTTGGCAAGGCTGTGGAGAAGGGATCACTTCTACACTGTTGGTGGTCATGTAAGCTCTTTCATAAAGTAGTGTGGCATTCTCTCAAAGAACTAAACATTGAGCTACCATACAATTCGGCAATCCCACTTCTGGGAATATCCCCAAAAGATACCTGCACAGGCATGTTCACTGAGGCACTATTCACAATAGCAAAACCGTGGAACCAACCCAGATGCCCATCGAAAGTAGACTGGTAAAGAAAATGTGGCACACATACACGATGGAATACGGTACGGCCATCGAGGAATGCTCGAGACAGCTGGAGACTGTCATTCTAGGTGAGCAGTCACAGAAACGAAAGCTGAATACCGCATGTTCTTGCTCACAAGCGGGCCCTGAACACCGGGCACGCGAGTACAAAGGCGGGAACAACCGACAGTGGGCACTGCTAGTTGGGGGAGTATGGGGGACGAGGGGCACACAGCCACCCACTGGCACCACGTCTGCTACTGGGGGCAAGAGGGCCCGCTGGAAGCCCAAGCGTCCCCTGAACACAGTTTACTTACATCGCAAATCCTCACATGTGCCCCACAACTCTAACATAAAAATAAAAAATAAAATAAAAATAAAAATTGTGCATAATAAAAACGGCACACATCTAAATCAAGTGTAAAAGGATCACCACCGGGCTTCTGCACTAGACAGGCGTCCAGTCTCTTTCTTTCTCTCTCTCTCTCTCTTTCTTCTTCCCCGCAATCGCTGATGCCGTCTCCATCTTTGGGGTACCCTGAACCCGGCTGGAGCAGGACTCCTGCAAGTGGCACCTGAACGTGGGACCTCAAGTGACATCAGGAACTCATGGAGCAACTACACCATACCTCCCCAACATCAGTTCTAATGAGAACTGCTTCCTTGGGAACTCCATATAGCTTGTGGCTTTTATGATTGAAATAGCATCAATAAAGTCTGATGTTTTGGAAAGAAAAAAAAAAAAAAAAAAAAAAAAAAAAAGATCACCACCAACACAATAATGATATGTACTTTCTTCTATGTTTTTCTTTGACTTTTAATGAACAAAACCTCCAAAACAAAACTGTGCAAAACTGCTAGCTGCACAGTTAGCAATATCTATCTTTCCCTTCTCTCTCAATAAAGAAACTCTATATCTATATCTATATCTATCTTCCCCTTCTCTCTCAATAAAGAAACTCCTGAATCACAGGGGTCCGGTCTCAGCTACCCAGAATAAAGACTACAATTCCAGGCTCCCTTCCGGCTGGGTGTGGACACATGGTGAAGTTCTGGCCAAAAGTACAAACAATGTGTTACACTGGGCTTTTGGGAAGTGTCCTTAAAAAGAAGGAATGTCCCTTCTTGGTTTCTTCTTCCTTCCTCTGCCTGGAGTGTGGATGTGATGGCTGGATCTTCAGCAGCCATCTTTGGCCATAAGGATAAGGGGCAAAACCTAGCAATAGTGAAATGAAAGGCAAGCAGTCTCAGTCACAGAAGACTGTGGAATACTTGTCTGCCTGCATCCAGACTGGTACACAAGACCAAAACAAGCCTCAGCTGTGTTAATTTAGGCCTTTCATATTTATGCAGCTGTGTAATTATGATACAAGGACTCATTAATGACAGGTATGAAAAGCAGTATGGCAGGAGAGGTTAAGAGCCCACCTCTAAATTACAATACTTGGATCTGAAGCCCAACTTTGCCACTTATGACTGTGATCTCAGGCAAGACTCTGGACCTTTCTAGATCTGTTTCCCCAACGGTTGAAATGGGGTAACAACAGAACCTGCCCTCGCAGGGTTGTCCCTAAACACTAAGTCCTACACATACATACACACACATCGCCCAGAATGGAGCCCAGGCCACATCCCGCACGTGGTTTAGAAGTGTTCGCTGTTAATGTTATTTTCCTTGTAGGCAAGAGGCACCCACAAAACTCTGGAATAGAAAACTACTGGGCATGAATGCTGGTGTGGGAGGGGCACCTCACTGCTGAGCCCTGATAAGCGGCAGGCTCAGGCACAAGGGCTTGCCTCTGCCTGTAGCTGCCACGAAGCCCTGGGGTCCGGGGTCTCAGGAGCCACAACCCAGCCGAGCCATCTGCTCCTCCCCAAGAAGTCCCTGATGCACACGGCTGGGCAGGTCTGGATCTGGCAATCTCTGGGGACCCCAGTACCTCCAAGAAAGGCTCCCACTGCAGTAAATACGCTAGGAGAGAGTGGAAGCAGGGATGCCCACTGGCAGCTCTGCCCCAGCCCAGTGGTGGCCTGTGGGGGTCCTGACCCCGCGGGGCTTCTGGGTCCCCATGCATAAAGCAAGGGAGACTAAACCAGTCCTTTTTGGATTCTAGATCCCCTGTGCACCTGAACACACCAGTTGTGTGGACCCTCTTGGAAGGCCCGGGGACACTGTCTCTCACTATGCACCCAGGCCTGCAGGGGACTGACCCTCCATGACGCTTTTCAATTTACTTGAGAAACCACATGAAACAGACATCAAATCCTCCCTCCCACCCCAAACAGGTATTCCACAGTCAGAAAATTTTAGATATATGAAAAGACATGACTGAGCGCACTGGCTCACGCCTGTAATCCTAGCACTTTGGGAGGCTGAAATGGGAGGATTACCTGAGCCCACGGGTTCAAGACCAGCCTGGACAACATAGAGAGACCTCATCTCTACAATAAATCAAAAACATTAGTCGTAGTTCCAGCTCCTCAGAGGCTGAGGTGGAAGGATCGCCTGAGCCCAGGAGGTTGAGATTGTGATGGCCGTGACTGTGCCGCTGTACCCTAGCCTAGACGACAGAATGAGACTCCAACTCAAAAAAAAAGAAAAGAAAAAACATGCAACTCTCCCTCTCACCTCCCATTCCTTTACATATCCAGTTCCTGTTCTACTCCCCACTCCAGGTAACCACATGTGCCCAAAAACACGAATACCACCCCCTCCCCTGGAAAGGCCATTCTTACCTAATCTGCGTGAAGCTTCAGGGAGTTTGTGGGTCCCTGAAAACAAACCCCAAATCCCACTTTGAGAACTCCAGTCAGTGGCTCATGCCTGTAATCCCAGCACTTTGGGAGGCTGAGGCGAGAATGGCCTGAGCCTAGGAGTTTGAGACCACCTGGGCAACTTGGTGAGACCTCGTCTCCACAATAAATCAAAAAATTAGCCAGGCATGGTGGCATGCACCTGTACTTCCAGCTACCTGGAAAGCTGAGGCAGAAGGATTGCCTGAACCCAACAGATCGATCGAGGCTGCAGTGCCACTGCACTCCAAGTCTGGGCGACAGAGTAAGACTCCAACTCAAAAAAAAAAAGAACTCCAGCCAAGATGGTCTCTGAGCACCCACCCGAACTGATGTTCAGTGCTGCCTAGTTCTAAGAAAGGAAATTAGCCTACACTGTGACTGTGACTATATTCAAAATGTGTCTGAAGGAAGCTCCCTTATGTACTGATGTGGAAAGATTTCGAAGATATATTGTTAATGAAAAAAATCAAGGAGCAGAACAGTGTGAAACAGGCTACCTCTTATGTAAAGATGAAGGGAAAGATAAAAATAATCCTTATGCAGAGCCAAGAGGAGCATGAAAAAGAGAAGGTGATAAGGAAGAAAATTCCAAGTTGTTGCCTGAGGGATGAGGAAGACAGGGGCGGGGCCACCCTCGGGAAGCCTGGAGCACACACGTGAGTCTCCAGGCTGAACACTGCTCTCCTGCACGGCTCCTCGGAGCCCTGGGTGGCACTGCTAAGGACACCAGTCAGGCGGTTCTGCCCCTCACCAGAGTGCGATCAGTGACTGCATCAGGCATCGGGAGCTATTTTTTAGTTCTTTCTCTTTATGATGTATTTCCTAAGGGTTTTTTTGTCTTTGTTTTTGTTTTTGACATTGAACAACAAAAGCAATCTTGGCCGACATTAAGTGCACATGTGCCAGGTCCCACATGGGCTGTAAAGATTCCACATTAAGTGCGCATGTGCCAGGTCCCACATGGGCTGTCTGTGAGGTGGAAACTGAGGCACAAGAAGGGTAATACCTGACCAGACCACACAGCTCAGGGGTGGCAGGGCTGAGATGTCGTCAGAGAGGTCCTTGCTCTTACACGGTATCTGACACTACCTGCCCCCACATTTTGTTAGCTGACTCCTGCTCCTAATTTGTCTCTATTTTATTTTATTTTTTGAGTTGGAGTCTTACTCTCTCGCCCCAACTGGGGTGCAGTGGCCGCTCCTGGCCACTGCAGCCTCGACCTGCTGGGGTTCCGGCAATCCTTCCGCCTCAGCCTTCCAAGTAGCTGGAATTACAGGCACGCGCTACCATGCCCGGCTCATTTTTTTTTTTTTTTTTGAGTTGGAGTCTCACTGTCACCCAGACTGGAGTGCAGTGGCCGCTCCTGGCCACCACAGCCTCGACCTGCTGGGCTCTGGCGATCCTTCCACCGCAGCCTTCCAAGTAGATGGAACTACAGGCGCATGCTACCACCTGGCTAATTTTTTTGATTTATTATAGAGATGAGGTCTCATCTGCCCAGGCGGGTCTGGAACCCACAGGCTCAGGCAATCCACTCACCTCAGCCTCCCAAAGGCAAGGGATTTCAGGCTGAGCCACTGAGCCTTGTCTCTATTTTAAACAATATTATCTATGAGCATTCCTACATAATCCTGCTCAGGGCCAATCACAAAGGTATGTGTTTACTGGATGGCCACCAATATGTTAAGCCTTTTAATTGCTTTTTTCTTTTTACTCTTATGTATTGCTTCAATTCTTTTATTTTATACATTACATACATATTGCTTACAAGTTTCGGGAAAGGCTTAACTGGATAATATGGAAGAAATGAGTAGGAGCCTCCCCCTCTTCCTTCAGTAACAGAGCCCTGCTGTTTCCCAGAATAAAGACATTTCCCATTTCCCAGCCTCCCTTGCAGCTAGCCTGGCCACACGACAACCTTCTAGCCAGGATGCAACTGTTTTAAGCACCTCTGCCATGCAAGTCCATAGAGCTGCTTAGTGGGCGGGGGGGTGAAGGTAGCTGAATGCCAATTTGTATGGCCTAGTCTCTTGACCATTCTGCTAAAATACATCTCCAAGACAAAAACAAAAGGGCCAGTCGCAGTGGCTCATGCCTGTAATCCCAGCACTTTGGGAGGAGGAAGCAAGAGGATTACCTGAGCTCTGGGGTTCAAGACCAGCCTGAGCAATTTGGAGAGACCTCTTCTCTACAATAAAGCAAAAAGATTAGCCAGGCATGGTGGTATGTGCTTGTAGTTCCAGCTACTTGGGAGGCTGAGGCCAGAGGATCACCTGAGCCCAGGAGGCTGAGGCTGCATTGAGCCATGAGTATACACCTGTACTCTAGCCTGGGCAACAGAGTGAGACACTGACAAAAAAAAGTAGTAAGTTCTGGAGATGAATGGTAGTGATGGTGTACAACAGCTTGAATACACTTACTGTCACAGAAAAGTACACCTCAAAACAGTTAAAATGGTGACTCTTACATATAGGTGTGGGTTGAATTGTGTCTCCCAAATTCACATGTTGATATCCTAATACTCAAGACCTCAGTGATTACATTTGGAGACAGGGCCTCTAAAAAGGTCATTAAAAGCTGGGCTCTGAGCCGGGCTCGGAGGCTCAGCCTGTAATCCCGCGCCTTGGGAGGCTAAAGTGAGTGGATTGCCTGAGTTCGAGACCCACCTGGGCAACTTGGCGAGACCTCATCTCTACAATAAATAAAAAAATTAGCTGGGCATGGTAGCGCGTGCCTGTAGTTCCAGCTACTTGGAAGGCTGAGGCGGAAGGATCGCCAGAGCCCAGCAGGTCGAGGCTGCGGTGGCCGGGAGCGGCCACTGTACTCCAGTCTGGGCGACAGAGTGAGACTCCAACTCAAAAAAAATAAAAATAAAAAGGTCATTAAAGCTGGGCTCGGTGGCTCAGCCTATAATCCCAACACTTTGGGAGGCCAAGGCAGGTGGATTGCCTGAGCCCGCCACGGGTTCGAGACCAGCCCAGGCAACTTGGTGAGACCTTGTCTCTACAATAAATCAAAACACTTAGCTGGGCATGGTAGCATGAGCCTGTAGTCCCAGCTACCTGGAAGGCTGAGGCAGAAGGATCACCAGAACCCAGTAAGTTGAAGCTGCGGTAGCTGAGAGGCGAGCCACTGCCCTCCAGGCTGGGCAACAGAGTGAGACTCTAACTCAAAAAAATAAATAAATAAAATGAAAAGGTCATTAAGGTTAAGTGAGGTCATTGTGTGGGCCCTAATCCAATCTGACTGGTGTCCTGTCAACAGGAGACCAGGACACAGACACACCATGAAGATGCAGACAGAAGATGGCTGTCTACAAGCCAAGGAGAAAGAACTCAGAAGAAACCAACCCTGCCCACACTGTGACCTTGGCCTTCTAGCCTTCAGAACTGTGAGAAAATAAAGTTCTGTATTTCTGGTGTTTAAGCCATGCAATCTGTATTATTTGTGGCAACAGCCCTAGCAAATGACTCCAGTGTTATTTTACCACAGTAGAAAAAAAATTCTATCATACAAAAAAAGGATCCCCCCAGTGCAGTACCACTGTCCTCCCAGAGATCTTTCCTTTCTCCCTCGGGCTTTCCCATCGGAATTTTCTCGGCAAATCAGCACACATGCTCACCTGAACAGCACGCCTTTGATGACCTGCCAGGCGTTGGGCGCTGGCTGCTGTGGTGGGTTCTGGGGCTGGGTCTCTGCCGGAGGGTCCCTCCCGATGCTGCCATTGCTGGTCACCTGTGGGGGCAGAGGTCAGGGTGAGGAGGGAGAATGGCTGCACCAAGGCTGAGCACGGAGGGGATGTCATCACCAACTGGAGGATGAGTAACACAAGCACCCGGGAAGGGCCCTGGGTCTCTTTTAGGAAGAAAACTTCCCTGAGCGCTTCCTCTGTGCTGAGGACCCAGTGGTGACCTAGACAGTCCTGTGTTGTCTTCCTGGGTCCAACAGTCTGGTGGGGAAGACAGACTCATCTCCAGACAGTGACGATCCAGAGTGGGCATTGCTGGGATGCAGGAGCTGAGGGGCCAGGGCAGCTTCCTGGAGCTGAGACTTAATAGAGCAAGCTGGCGGTGCCAAGGAAGAGGTCAGAGGGAGCAGCAGAAATGGAAGAGGAGAGCCGGGCTCAGTGGCTCAGCCTGTAATCCCATGCTTTGGGAGGCTGAGGTGAGTGAATTACCTGAGCCCGCGGGTTCGAGACCCACCTGGGCAACTTGGCCAGACCTCATCTCTATAATAAAAAAAAAAAAAAAAAAAAAAAAAATCAGCCGGGCGTGATAGCGCATGCCTGTAATTCCAGCTACTAGGAAGGCTGCAGCGGAAGGATCGTCAGAGCCCAGCAGGTTGAGGCTGCGGTGGCCGGGAGCAGCCACTGCACTCCAGTCTGGGTGACAGAGTAAGACTCCAACTCAAAAAAAAAAAAAAAGAAAGAAATGGAAGAGGAGAGACACCCAGGCCGTGTGACTATCCACTGTCCCAGGGACACAGACAGGAGGTGGCTGGGAGGGCAACAGAAGCAGTCTCGGAGCACGCACTGGATCCTTCTAGGCCGGGTTATCTGAAAGGTCCTTCCCGGGCACACAGTTCCCGAGGCTCCCCTACGCCCAGCCCTGCCCTCTAGGGGCTCCTGGTCTAGCAGGTGAGACAGACATAAAAAAAGACAACCAGAGTGGCAACCACACTCGCATGAGCCACAGCAGATGTGCATGTGACGGGTCACGGCAAGCTAACCCCGTGAGGCCGGACTATGACCAGCTCCATTCGACAGCAGAGCCAGTGGAGGCTCAGAGAAGTTAAACCATTTGTCCAGATCTCTCAGGAAGGACCATGGTGGCAACAGAATGATGGAGCGGGGAGGCAAGGGAGTCGGCAAGGCTTCCCAGGGGAAGAACCCCTACTCAGAAGCAGAAGCGCGGAATCAGAGAGCCTCCGAATGTCAGGTCTGCAAGGGTCTGAGATGGGCCACCCTGCCCTTCTCCTTGCTGTTGGCTTCCCAGTCCTATTCTCATCCCTCTTCCCAGCTGTCATCTCCCCTTCAGAAGACTGGCCAGGGCTGTCAGGGTCATGGTTAGCTCAGGGCAATACCAGCACAGAGAAGGGGTGTGGTAAACACCGGCGGCATCGACAAACACACAGTGACTCAGTCCCCTGGAGGGTTGCCCTGGACGCCCAGGCCACCCAAACCCACTCCCCTGAGACTCCACTGCCCAGCCCTCCTGCCACAGCCCCAAACCTTCTCCTCTGCGATGTCGTCTCTGTCCACCTTGCCCACCAGACAGCAAATGCCCCAGAAGTGGGGGCAGAGGCCCCTACTGCCAGATGGGTCTGAGGCCAGCATCACTTAAATATGTCACCTCTGGCCGGGCACTGTGGCTCATGCCTGTAATCCCAGCACTTTGGGAGGCTGAGGTGGGAGGATCACTTAAGCTCAGGAGTTCAAGACCAGCCTGGGTAACACTGTAAGACCTCATCTCTACCAAAAAGAAAAAAATTAGCTGGGTGTGGTGGCACTTGTTTGTAGTGCCAGCTACTTAGAAGGTTGAGGTAGAAGGATCACCTGAGCCCAGGAGATGGCGATGTGGTGAGCCATGAGCATGCCACTGCACGCCAGCCTGGGTGACAGAGTGAGATCCTGTATCAAAAAAAAGTGTCACCTCTTATCCCCTTCACCAGCAAGAGCTCTTTCCTGTCACCTCCCGAGGTGTGGGACAGCACTGAGGTTAGAGGTGAGGGCCCCAGGACCAGGCAGACCTCAGCTGCAGTCCTGACCCACAGCTCTTGGCTGTGACACCTCAGGCATGTCGCGTCACCTCTCTGACCTGAAGGCCATGTCAGGTCTGCAAGGGTCTGAGATGGGTCACCCTGCCCTTCTCCTTGCTGTTGGCTTCCCAGTCCTATTCTCATCCCTCTTCCCAGCTGTCATCTCCCCTTCAGGAGACTGGCCAGGGCTGTCAGGGTCATGGCTAGCTCAGGGCAATACCAGCACAGAGCAGGGGTGTGGTAAACACCGGCGGCATCAACAAACACACATTGGCATGTTTTGGACAGGAAAGTTTTCCTCCATGTGCTGAAAACACCATTTCCTGAAGGCCCACTGTACGCCAGGCCCTCTGCTGGGGGTGGGCCCTGCCCACCCAGACCTCGGGCTCTTGAGGGAAACACATCAGCAGAACAGTCAGCAAGGTCCTCAGAGACAGTAAACGGGACAGTACCAACAAGCAGGGGAAGTGACAGCACCCCGGTGAGGGACAGGGCCCACTTCAGATCAGGTGGTCAGAGAGGCTACCTGGAGGACACCTGAACAGGACCTGGGTGACACAGAGACAGCCATGTGCTGGCAAGAGGGAGACAGATTGGAAGGCTGAGGTGGAAGGATCGCTGGAGTCCAGCAGGTCGAGTCCAGCGGCCACTGAACTCCAGTCTGGGTGACAGAGTGAGACTCCAACTCAAAAAAAAAAAAGAGGGAGACAGATACGTGGGGGAAGAGTCGGCCCCAGGAGGCACAGGGCCTCCCTCCCAAAGGCTGGCCTCGCTCCCAAGAGCCTTGGGGCCCGAGGCAGGGTTTCAGCAGGTCTGAGTTGATTCTTTGTCAGGAACAGAGGCTTGAGGCCAGGCTAGGATTTGAACCCACATCTGGCTGGCTCCCAGGTCCCTTCTCTTACCCACAGTGATAGGTGGTCTGGCTGAGACCCCCTCCTACAGAAAGGTAAACTAAACCCACAATGAGGCCGGGCATGGTGGCTCAAGCCTGTAATTCCAGCACTTTGGGAGGCTGGGGTGAGAGGACTGCCTGAGTTCAGGGGTTCAAGACCAGCCTGGGCAACTTGGCAAGACCTCATCTCTACAATAAATCAAAACATTAGCCGGGCATGGCGACATGTGCCTGTAGTTCCAGCGACTTAGAAAGCTGAGGTGGAAGGATTGCCTGGGTCCACCAGATCGAGGTTGCAGTGGCCGTGAGCTGTGTGCCACTGCACTCCAGCCTGGGCGACAGAGTGAGACGTCAACTCAAAAAATAAAAAATAGGCCAGGCGTGGTGGCTCACGCCTATAATCCCAGCACTTTGGGAGGCAGAGGCAAGAGGACTGAGCCCAAAGGTTCAAGACCAGCCTGGACAGCTTGGCAAGACCTCATGTCTACAAGAAATAAAAAAATTAGCCAGGCGTGGTGGCGCATACCTGTAGTTCCAGATACTTGGAAGGCTAAGGGGAAAGAATCACCTGAACCCAGCTGGTCAAGGCTGTGGTGGCTGTGAGCATACCACTGCATTCCAGCCTGGGTGACAGAGTGAGACTCCAACTCTAAATAAACAAACAAATAAATAAATAAATCAGCTGGGCTCAGTGGCTCAGCCTGTAATCCCGCGCCTTTGGGAGGCTGAGGTGAGTGGATTGCCTGAGCCCGCGGGTTCGAGACCCGCCTGGACAACTTGGCGAGACCTCATCTCTACAATAAATCAAAAATGAGCCAG
>NW_007011652.1:218539-219560 GCF_000164805.1 Carlito syrichta
ACAGAAGCAGTCTCGGAGCACGCACTGGATCCTTCTAGGCCGGGTTATCTGAAAGGTCCTTCCCGGGCACACAGTTCCCGAGGCTCCCCTACGCCCAGCCCTGCCCTCTAGGGGCTCCTGGTCTAGCAGGTGAGACAGACATAAAAAAAGACAACCAGAGTGGCAACCACACTCGCATGAGCCACAGCAGATGTGCATGTGACGGGTCACGGCAAGCTAACCCCGTGAGGCCGGACTATGACCAGCTCCATTCGACAGCAGAGCCAGTGGAGGCTCAGAGAAGTTAAACCATTTGTCCAGATCTCTCAGGAAGGACCATGGTGGCAACAGAATGATGGAGCGGGGAGGCAAGGGAGTCGGCAAGGCTTCCCAGGGGAAGAACCCCTACTCAGAAGCAGAAGCGCGGAATCAGAGAGCCTCCGAATGTCAGGTCTGCAAGGGTCTGAGATGGGCCACCCTGCCCTTCTCCTTGCTGTTGGCTTCCCAGTCCTATTCTCATCCCTCTTCCCAGCTGTCATCTCCCCTTCAGGAGACTGGCCAGGGCTGTCAGGGTCATGGCTAGCTCAGGGCAATACCAGCACAGAGCAGGGGTGTGGTAAACACCGGCGGCATCAACAAACACACATTGGCATGTTTTGGACAGGAAAGTTTTCCTCCATGTGCTGAAAACACCATTTCCTGAAGGCCCACTGTACGCCAGGCCCTCTGCTGGGGGTGGGCCCTGCCCACCCAGACCTCGGGCTCTTGAGGGAAACACATCAGCAGAACAGTCAGCAAGGTCCTCAGAGACAGTAAACGGGACAGTACCAACAAGCAGGGGAAGTGACAGCACCCCGGTGAGGGACAGGGCCCACTTCAGATCAGGTGGTCAGAGAGGCTACCTGGAGGACACCTGAACAGGACCTGGGTGACACAGAGACAGCCATGTGCTGGCAAGAGGGAGACAGATTGGAAGGCTGAGGTGGAAGGATCGCTGGAGTCCAGCAGGTCGAGTCCAGCGGCCACTGAACTCCAGTCTGGG
>NW_007011652.1:219580-223613 GCF_000164805.1 Carlito syrichta
TGGCCAGGAGCGGCCACTGCACTCCAGTCTGGGTGGCAAAGTGAGACTCCAACTCAAAAATAAACCACAATGAAATACCACTTCATACCCACTAGGAGGGCCACAATAAGAAATGAGACAATCATAAGTGTTGACAGGGATATGGAGAAACAGAAACCCTATACACTGTGGAGAGGATGAAAAACCATGCAACTGCTTTGGAAACTACAGCAGTTACTTCTCTTTTTTCCTTTTTTTGAGTCAGAGTCTCACTCTGTCACCCAGGCTGGAGTGCAGTGACACGCTCATGGTTCACTGCAGCTTCGACGTCCTGGGCTTAAGTAATCCTCATTCTCCTAAGTAGCTGGGACTATAGGTGCACCATCATGCCTGGCTAATATTTCAATTTTTTCTAGAGACAAGATCTTGCTGTGTTGCCCAGGCTCGTCTTGTGCTCCTGGGCTCAAGTAATCTTTCCACCTCAGCCTCCCAAAGTGTTGAGATTACAGGTGTGAGCCACCATGCCCAGCAGGGAGCTACTTATTCCCAAGTATACAAGTTACACGTGCACCTACCACACACACCAGCAAACCCACCTCTGGGTGGCCACCCGACACATGAAAACATCGAATGTTCAGAGCAGCATTGCTCATAAAGGCCCAAGTCTCCAAACAACCCACATCGCCCTCAGTGAATGCATGAACCACCACAAATCTAGGGAATACCACTCAGCGACGCAAAGGGACACCAGGAGCTGGCTCTTTCGGGTCTTCCTGATCCTGAGTTGTAAGAGACAAAACAAAAAGACACACTGCAGACCCGTGAGACAACATGCTCCTCAGAGCCATTACACCAGTGAAAGCAGCCAGACAGAAGACTGTGCACTGTCTACTCCACATTCAGGAAATTTTAGAAAATCAGAGAGACAGAAGGCCCCCCTGGGCTTGGTGGAGGCTGGGTGCAGACAGAGACTGCAAAGGAAACCTTCTGGGGGACAAAGGTATGCTCAGCCCAGATCGGGGTGACGGTGGCACTGCTCACCTGCAGGTGTGCACAACAGAGGGTGGGTGCTCCAGCATCTTCATTATACTCACTCACGGGGTACCGCCCCCCACCCAACTTCTACTGCGCTCAGGAAAGGTCCTCCATGGCCTCCAAGCCTGGCATGATCCGCACCTTCCCCCAAGGCTCCCCACCACCCCTCGCCCTGACTCACCAGCTCCAGTCATACTGACCAGGCACCTCCCACCTCAGGGCCTTTGCACTGGCCATCCCCTTGGCCTGGAAGGCTTTGCCTTCACATATCTTTGCATGATACCCTCTCCCTCACCTCCTGGTTCAAGCGTCACCTCCTCAGAGACACCTTCCTAGACCACCCTAATTAAACTGCAGCCCTCCTACGCACCCTTCACTCCTAGCCCCTCCCGGCTTTCTTTCTGTCCGTGGCACTTACTGTCATCTAAGTTGCACACGTTTTTTCTTATTTACCTTTTCCACTGCAGGTCCCTGTCTGTGCTTCCCCTTCATCCCCAGCCCCAACAAGAGCCTGACATTCAAGAGGGCAGGGCCTGTTTTGCTCACAGCTGCAGTCCCAGCATCATCAGCACAGGGGTTCGTGGATGGCATAGACTCGACACACATTTGCTGAAGGAACGAGCAGCACAGCTGTGGGCTCTGTGTCTGAGCTCCCAGCCACTGGAGGAGCAGGCTGGCTGTGGCAGGAGACAGGCAAGGGTCCATCCGCTCTGAGCTAGGCCCCAGGGGTGGAGGATGTGGTGGTGTAGGACACAGTTCTTGCTCTTGGACCTGCACATGTGACCCCCAGGTATATCTGCTAAGGGGCCCAGGAAGCAGTTGAGACCCTGAGGGCTGGAGAGGGGCCGGGGGAAGCCAGGCTTTGCACATGTCCTCACTGACTGAATGGATGTACCACCAGCATCAGGGAATTCCAGCTCTGCCCCGCTTCTGTTTCAAGACCCACTCATTCCACAAATACTCAGCACCTTCCCTGTGCCCAGCCCTGAGCCAAGCACTGCTAGGAAAGCAGGAGACTAGGACAGCCCTGGCTCTGCCCTGCTGGGGGATCCCAGTCCAGCAGAGGAGACACTGCCCGGCCCCACACAGTGAAACCCAGAGTGGGCTGGGCTGGGGAGCCCAAGGGGGCACTGACCCCGTCTGAGAGGATCTGAGAGGGCTTTCTAGGGGAGGAGACAGCTGAGATCTAGAGGACTAGTAAGGACTAACCAGGTAGAGAGGAGAGAACGCATGCACAGGCTACAAGGAAAGTGATCACGCAGCACACTCCTGCAGAAAAGAGAGGTTCCAAGTGGCTGGTCCTCCTCTAGAATGCAGTGGGTCTCAAGCAGGCGGATTTCCCCCTCCTTGACATCTGGCAACAATGGGAGATATTTCTGGTTGTCACAACGAGGGAGGGGTGTGAATGCTACTGACATCTAGTGTGTAGGGGCCCAGGATGCTGCTAAACATCCTAAAATGCACAGGATAGGCCCCACAACGAAGAATCAGCCAATCCAAAATGTCAACAGTGCCGAGCCTGAGAAATCCTAGTCTAGTCTGAAGAAAAGTCAGACCGTGCAAGGCTTGATTTACTAAAGGATTTGTACTTTATCCTGGAAGCAAAGGGATAAGTCTCGGCTGTTTGTAGCAGAGCTGGTACAAGAGAAGATCAAGGTATATCTGGAAGCTCAGGGCTACCAGAGCAACCCGAGTCCCAGTCTCTCAGACCATCTCCACCCAATAATCAACAGAAACTCTGAAGGGAAAAAAACCTCCTTTAAGCAAGACTGGGAAGCCCTTGAAGACCAGAACTGAGTCCTCATCCCAGCACTGAGTCGACTAACATTTCCTGAGCTGTTCCCAAGGCCAGGCCCTGGTTGAGAATGCTAAAAGGATTCAGACCAGGTATGGTGGGCTCTTTTACGTTGCTTGTCCTCCCAAGCGACATTATCTGCCCCTTCTCTGGGCTCCCCCAGTCCCTGTCACAGACTTCTGTCACCAACCTAGTCATTTAGAATCATAACTCCTTGTTTATGTGTCGGTCTTCTCTCCCTCCCTGACAGCTGGGACATGGCTGGAGACACCTTTGGGACCCATCACAGGGCTAGTCCACCTGTCCAACCTCTGCACTTAACACTGGAGAAATGAAGGCCTCAAGAGGGAAAAGAATGTGCCCAAGGTCATACATAGAGTTAGCTTTATTCTCCCCTCTCAAGGCGCACCCCCCCCAGCTGCCTCCCACATGTCAGTGACATCCCAGTGGGTGGGTCGACAGCACCTTGCTGTCACTCCATCTAGTCCCTAAATGCCTGAACGGCGGCTGCCTGAACTGGTATGCTCTGCACACTCAGTTTAGTTTAGGCAGCACTCGGATCAGGAAGGACGAATTAATTCCTCCATAGTTTATGCTGCAAGCACACCCAGACCAGTCCCGACCAACCTGGGTCAGCAATGTCTGGGTAACTCCTACGTGGAACGGACCCAAAACCTAACCGAGGTGGCCTTCTGGAAGCGCCTTGGTCTCACTGTTCCCTGGATTCCCGTCTGTAAAGTGGGTCTGTCGGTGCCCGCAGTCGGTGCCCTGACCCATGATAATCACCTGACTTCTCAGAGCTACAACACTCCCAATTAGCCACTGCCCACACCTCAGGCACGACGAACGAGACCCTGATCGCCGGACCACTCTGGGGACCGTCTTGGAGCCTGGAATCGCGGGGCAGAAGACCCCGGACACCGGGGTCCAAGTCTGTGCCTCTCTCTGCTACCGCCTCCCCGGCACCAGCAAAGAGGCAGGCGCTCGCCCGGTGCCAACATGCAGGGGGTCCGGCGCGCAATAGGGACCCGTTCCCGGCACCGTCCGACCTCCCGGGCGGCCCGGCCCCGCCTGGGCCCGGTATTCAAGGTCCCTCTGGGTTAGGAGCCCCCAGTGCACCGGACTCCGTGAAAAGGAGCGGGACACGCCCCGTGGGAGGCCCCCAGTTAGGAAGAACCCCTCAGTCCCCTCTCGGCCTCCGTACCTGACCGGAGCCGCCTCCCC
>NW_007011652.1:223633-225761 GCF_000164805.1 Carlito syrichta
GAGCGATCGCGCGAGATTTCACACCGTGGCCCGACCCTCCGGGCCACCGTATCCGGCTAGAACGCTTCAGCTACGCCTCTCGGGGAAAAGCTACTTCCGACTATGATTGGACCGACCTGTCCACCGTACTTCTTCCCCGCAGCCCATTCATTTTCCACCTGGTAGAAATACTGTCTGCTGCAAACTGCCAGGACTGGTTCAGCCAATATGCACCTCCCACGGGCTCTATTGCTTATAATTAAGCCGACTTTTTGAGTGATAGGAAGCTTCCAAACTATTCTGACCTCTTCACCCCGCCGATGCTTCGAGTCCTTTCCGTTCCATGTTTCTTGAGCACTTCCGGCCACCGTAGCACCTCAAAAAAAGCTGCTCGAGCCACGCCCCTCCGACCGTCAATGGCCCTTTGTGGCCACCGTACGCGGACGCGGAGAGCAGGTCCTCTGCTCAATAGCTCGTTTTCTGAGTCGTCTTCTTAACCCAGCGCTTTCCTCCAGCAAGTCCCCTGAGCATACAGTCTTTCCGTATATTCAAAGTTCCTATTTCAGGGCTGTCACGGCCACCACACCTCCGACGAGACCGTTCAGTCACCTCCCCCCGCCTTCGGGTGGCGTGTTCAGCACGCATGCGCATTCTCCAGGTGGGTTAGACTTTCTAGCGAACCACGCAGCCCTCGGTTCCCTGTCCTGGGCTCTGAGAACGCCACGGTGTTTCTTTAGTTGTGTGTCTTTCTACAGCCCGGACGTGTGCTGAGGCTCACCTGGCTTGGAGAGGCTGTTATGGAGGCCCAGGGAGGAGGACAGAAGACCTTAGAGGCTGTTAAACCTTCATCAGTGAATTGGGTGGAGGTCTGGCCTGGGTTCAGACTTTCGTCGTGCTGCCGACTGGCTAAATGATCGCGGACAAGTGACATGCCACTTTGAGTCTCAGTTTCTCCCCTTTTTTATTTTATTTTATTTATTTTATTTTTTTGAGTTGGAGTCTCACTCTGTGGTCCCGACTGGAGTGCAGTGGCCGCTCCCGGCCATCGCGGCCTCGACCTGCTGGGCTCCGGCGATCCTTCCGCCTCAGCCTTCCAAGTAGCTGGAACTACAGGCGCGCGCTATCACATCCGGCTAATTTTTGATTTATTGTAGAGATGAGGTCTCGCCAAGTTGCCCAGGCGGGTCTCAAACCCGCAGTCTCCCAAAGCGCGGGATTACAGGCTGAGCCACCGGGCCCGGCTTTTATTTTATTTTTTAGTCGGAGTCTCACTCCGTCGCCCAGGCGGGAGTGCAACGCCCACGGCCACCGCAGCCTCGACCCACTGGGCTCAGGCGAACCTTCTGCCTCAGCCTCCCAAGTAGCTGGAACCACAAGCATCCGCCACCACGTCCGGATAATTTGAGATGAGATCTCACCAAGTTGCCCAGGCTGCTCTCAAACCCCTGGGCTCAGGCAGTTCTCTCGCCTCCGCCTCCCAAAGTGCTGGGATGACACACGTGAGCCACTGTGCCTGGCTTCTTTTTTCCTATAAACTGTGATAGTGCCGGCTCTTCCTCTCCCACTCTGGCTCGGCATGGTTATCAGGAAGACGGGGTAAGATCGTAACTGTAAAAGGTCAGGCTTACGTGGTCAATACTGGTGCACTGTGACTGTGAACTTGGTGTATCACCTGGGAGGGAGAGCAGGCTTTGCATTGCGCTGTTCTAAACCTTTATTCATCGTTTACTATCTGTTTCCTCCATTCTCCTCTAGGTCTCAGCTCCGTAGCGGTGTGTCTTCCTCCAGGAAGCTCTGCCCTGTCCCAGCCTCCCTTGTCCCCTCAGTTCCTCCGCCTCACCCCTGCCCACTTGGCATCATCACTGTCAGGGATGGGTGTGTCTCCCCCACTGGGCAGGCGGGCCCAGGACTGCTGGGTCTGCAGCACTGTCCTGGGGATGATCACCGAAGGGAGGGATGAGGCTCTCTGAGTGCAGGTGAGTGTCTTGCTTCTGAGAGTCAATACGAGAGCAGGAAGGAAACTGAGGAAACTTTTGCTCAGTCCTCTTTGGTTATACACCGAGCGTGGCCTTTTCTTTTTGAAAAGTACAAAGTGAGCTGGGCTCGGTGGCTCAGCCTGTAATCCCGCGCCTTTGGGAGGCTGAGGTGA